>NC_092166.1:4322361-4426289 GCF_045791955.1 Oncorhynchus clarkii lewisi | reverse complement strand
TCAAATCAAATCAAATCAAAATCAAATTTTATTTGTCACATACACATGGTTAGCAGATGTTAATGCGAGTGTAGCGAAATGCTTGTGCTTCTAGTTCCGACAATGCAGTAATAACAAGTAATCTAACTAACAATTCCAAAACTACTGTCTTGTACACAGTGTAAGGGGATAAAGAATATGTACATAAGGATATATGAATGAGTGATGGTACAGAGCAGCATAGGCAAGATACAGTAGATGGTATCGGGTACAGTATGTACAAATGAGATGAGTATGTAAACAAAGTGGCATAGTATAGTATAAAGTGGCTAGTGATACATATATTACATAAGGATACCGTCGATGATATAGAGTACAGTATATACGTATGCGTATGAGATGAATAATGTAGGGTAAGTAACATTTATATAAGGTAGCATTGTTTAAAGTGGCTAGTGATATATTTACATCATTTCCCATCAATTCCCATTATTAAAGTGGCTGGAGTTGAGTCAGTGTCAGTGTGTTGGCAGCAGCCACTCAGTGTTAGTGGTGGCTGTTTAACAGTCTGATGGCCTTGAGATAGAAGCTGTTTTTCAGTCTCTCGGTCCCAGCTTTGATGCACCTGTACTGACCTCGCCTTCTGGATGATAGCGGGGTGAACAGGCAGTGGCTCGGGTGGTTGATGTCCTTGATGATCTTTATGGCCTTCCTGTGACATCGGGTGGTGTAGGTGTCCTGGAGGGCAGGTAGTTTGCCCCCGGTGATGCGTTGTGCAGACCTCACTACCCTCTGGAGAGCCTTACGGTTGAGGGCGGAGCAGTTGCCGTACCAGGCGGTGATACAGCCCGCCAGGATGCTCTCGATTGTGCATCTGTAGAAGTTTGTGAGTGCTTTTGGTGACAAGCCGAATTTCTTCAGCCTCCTGAGGTTGAAGAGGCGCTGCTGCGCCTTCTTCACAATGCTGTCTGTGTGAGTGGACCAATTCAGTTTGTCTGTGATGTGTATGCCGAGGAACTTAAAACTTGCTACCCTCTCCACTACTGTTCCATCGATGTGGATAGGGGGGTGTTCCCTCTGCTGTTTCCTGAAGTCCACAATCATCTCCTTAGTTTTGTTGACGTTGAGTGTGAGGTTGTTTTCCTGACACCACACTCCGAGGGCCCTCACCTCCTCCCTGTAGGCCGTCTCATCGTTGTTGGTAATCAAGCCTACCACTGTTGTGTCGTCCGCAAACTTGATGATTGAGTTGGAGGCGTGCGTGGCCACGCAGTCGTGGGTGAACAGGGAGTACAGGAGAGGGCTCAGAACGCAACCTTGTGGGGCCCCAGTGTTGAGGATCAGCGGGGAGGAGATGTTGTTGCCTACCCTCACCACCTGGGGGCGGCCCGTCAGGAAGTCCAGTACCCAGTTGCACAGGGCGGGGTCGAGACCCAGGGTCTCGAGCTTGATGACGAGCTTGGAGGGTACTATGGTGTTGAATGCCGAGCTGTAGTCAATGAACAGCATTCTCACATAGGTATTCCTCTTGTCCAGATGGGTTAGGGCAGTGTGCAGTGTGGTTGAGATTGCATCGTCTGTGGACCTATTTGGGCGGTAAGCAAATTGGAGTGGGTCTAGGGTGTCAGGTAGGGTGGAGGTGATATGGTCCTTGACTAGTCTCTCAAAGCACTTCATGATGACGGATGTGAGTGCTACGGGGCGGTAGTCATTTAGCTCAGTTACCTTAGCTTTCTTGGGAACAGGAACAATGGTGGCCCTCTTGAAGCATGTGGGAACAGCAGACTGGTATAGGGATTGATTGAATATGTCCGTAAACACACCGGCCAGCTGGTCTGCGCATGCTCTGAGGGCGCGGCTGGGGATGCCATCTGGGCCTGCAGCCTTGCGAGGGTTAACACGTTTAAATGTCTTACTCACCTCGGCTGCAGTGAAGGAGAGACCGCATGTTTTCGTTGCAGGCCGTGTCAGTGGCACTGTATTGTCCTCAAAGCGGGCAAAAAAGTTATTTAGTCTGCCTGGGAGCAAGACATCCTGGTCCGTGACTGGGCTGGGTTTCTTCCTGTAGTCCGTGATTGACTGTAGACCCTGCCACATGCCTCTTGTGTCTGAGCCGTTGAATTGAGATTCTACTTTGTCTCTGTACTGGCGCTTAGCTTGTTTGATAGCCTTGCGGAGGGAATAGCTGCACTGTTTGTATTCGGTCATGTTACCAGACACCTTGCCCTGATTAAAAGCAGTGGTTCGCGCTTTCAGTTTCACACGAATGCTGCCATCAATCCACGGTTTCTGGTTAGGGAATGTTTTAATCGTTGCTATGGGAACGACATCTTCAACGCACGTTCTAATGAACTCGCACACCGAATCAGCGTATTCGTCAATGTTGTTATCTGACGCAATACGAAACATCTCCCAGTCCACGTGATGGAAGCAGTCTTGGAGTGTGGAGTCAGCTTGGTCGGACCAGCGTTGGACAGACCTCAGCGTGGGAGCCTCTTGTTTTAGTTTCTGTCTGTAGGCAGGGATCAACAAAATGGAGTCGTGGTCAGCTTTTCCGAAAGGGGGGCGGGGCAGGGCCTTATATGCGTCGCGGAAGTTAGAGTAACAATGGTCCAAGGTCTTTCCTCCCCTGGTTGCGCAATCGATATGCTGATAAAATTTGGGGAGTCTTGTTTTCAGATTAGCCTTGTTAAAATCCCCAGCTACAATGAATGCAGCCTCCGGATAAATTGTTTCCAGTTTGCAGAGAGTTAAATAAAGTTCGTTCAGAGCCATCGATGTGTCTGCTTGGGGGGGGATATATACGGCTGTGATTATAATCGAAGAGAATTCTCTTGGTAGATAATGCGGTCTACATTTGATTGTGAGGAATTCTAAATCAGGTGAACAGAAGGATTTGAGTTCCTGTATGTTTCTTTCATCGCACCATGTCACGTTAGTCATAAGGCATACGCCCCCGCCCCTCTTTTTACCAGAAAGATGTTTTTTCCTGTCTGCGCGATGCGTGGAAAAACCTGTTGGCTGCACCGCTTCGGATTGCGTCTCTCCAGTAAGCCACGTTTCCGTGAAGCAAAGAACGTTACAGTCTCTGATGTCCCTCTGGAATGCTACCCTTGCTCGGATTTCATCAACCTTGTTGTCAAGAGACTGGACATTGGCAAGAAGAATGCTAGGGAGTGGTGCGCGCTGTGCCCGTCTCCGGAGTCTGACCAGAAGACCGCCTCGTTTCCCTCTCTTTCGGAGTCGTTTTTTTGGGTCGCTGCATAGGATCCACTCCGTTGTCCTGTTTGTAAGGCAGAACACAGGATCCGCGTCGCGAAAAACATATTCTTGGTCGTACTGATGGTGAGTTGATGCTGATCTTATATTCAGTAGTTCTTCTCGACTGTATGTAATGAAACCTAAGATGACCTGGGGTACTAATGTAAGAAATAACACGTAAAAAAAACAAAAAACTGCATAGTTTCCTAGGAACGCGAAGCGAGGCGGCCATCTCTGTCGGCGCCGGAAGTCTGTGAGTTCCATGTAGTCATGGCTCTATGTAGTACTGTGGAATAGAGTTCCATGTAGTCATGGCTCTATGTAGTACTGTGGAATAGAGTTCCATGTAGTCATGGCTCTATGTAGTACTGTGCACCTCCCATAGTCTGTTCTGGACTTGGGGACTGTGAAGAGACCTCTTGTGGCATGTCATGTTTTTGGGGATGGGACTGATCAAACATTGTCATAGTGGATTATTTTCCTCTGCCTATTTTAATGACTAAACACTGTCATTCTGTTTCTTATCTGTCATTGGCATACCAACAACACGTACTTAACAGGCACTTGCTCACCTAGCTACTTTAAGATGGATGCAGTAATAACTAATGGATACATTCTGGATAAGAGTGTTTGCTCAATGACAAACATGTACACGTAAAATGTAGACAACTGGCTCCTAATGAAGCCTCGATCGCTAAACCCTGTCGGTGTTTCCTTTCTCTAGTTTGAGGAGGACCTGACGTCAACCAGGTCGTCAACCAGTCGCCTGTCAATCAAGTCTCCACTGAGGGGAGTCCGGAAGCTGAAGAACATGCAGTGTAAAATCACCCTGCTAGATGGCTCCGACTACACCATGACGGTGGATGTGAGTACAGGGGGGGGGGTGAGGAAGAGGAGGAGGTTGCTGCTATCTGCCGTCCGTCCAGGGTGGATGTGATTGGATGAAAGTCTTAATAGCTCATTTCAGATTTGATCTCTCTCTCTCTGTCTCTCTGTCTCTCTGTCTCTGTCTCTGTCTCTGTCTCTCTGTCTCTGTCTCTGTCTCTCTGTCTCTGTCTCTGTCTCTCTCTCTGTCTGTCTCTGTCTGTCTCTGTCTGTCTCTCTCTCTCTCTGTCTCTCTCTGTCTCTCTCTGTCTCTCTCTGTCTCTCTCTGTCTGTCTCTGTCTGTCTCTGTCTGTCTCTGTCTGTCTCTGTCTGTCTCTGTCTGTCTCTGTCTGTCTCTGTCTGTCTCTGTCTGTCTCTGTCTGTCTCTGTCTGTCTCTGTCTGTCTCTCTGTCTCTCTGTCTCTCTGTCTCTCTGTCTCTCTGTCTCTGTCTCTGTCTCTGTCTCTGTCTCTCTCTCTCTCTCTCTCTCTCTCTCTCTGTCTCTGTCTCTGTCTCTCTCAGATAAAATGACTTTTCTGCCATCAAATATCCAGAGAAACCATCATCTCAAATGACACACAGTAACAACAACTTAGCTTCCAGTTCTGTCAGATGTATAGAGTTGTGTGTGTGTGTAGACAAGCGGGGAGAAGCTTCAACATGCCAAGGACTCAACGTTCCTTCCACCCAAACAAACAACCAAATCTGCTTTAGCCAGATAGAGGATAGAGCCCCGTTAGGGCTAATCTACCCCCTCCCCCCCTATGTTTGGGTGGGGGCTTTGGAACAGGAGACGTTTGTGTGTGTGTGTGTAGAGGGGTTTAGGAACGGTTGTTCGGTTTGGGGTGTGGGTTTAAGAGGATCAGTGTCATTCTCACTGTTCTCTGTGTGAGTCACTCCCAATCCTACTTTACCCTCCTGCTGTGGACATCCAGCACTTCTGAACAACGTCTCATCTGGACGGGGTGTAGACATACAGGGATTGGTGTATGAGCTAATTTGGGGGTCGTTGGGGGGTAGATTGCAGTAACTGTTGGGATCATTTTTACATTTTTGGAATTATACAATTTGGTTTCTTGCTTCATATTGAGTTATTCTGATAGTCATTTATATTGAGTTACACTGATAGTCATTTATATTGAGTTATACCTGGACTGATACAGTCATTGATTGGCAGATGTATGAAGTAAATGCACACGCCCACACAGAACAGTTATTGGATGTTGAGGGAAGGTGAGAGAGAGAGAGAGAGAGAGATGACTTCAGGAGCTCAGCCTTCCACACACAGAGACCAGCTGCTTCCACGTTTTACACTGTGATACGTTCTACATCAAGACGTCATAATCAGAACACAAGGAGAATGATTGAGAGATGTTTATATGACTCCCTGCGGTGTGATCTGTGGCGAGGTCATGGTATTAGTGTATGGGCCTCCCCTGCATGACTCCCTGCGGTGTGGTCTGTGGCTGGGTCATGTATTAGTGTATGGGCCTCCCCTGCATGACTCCCTGCGGTGTGGTCTGTGGCTGGGTCATGTATTAGTGTATGGGCCTCCCCTGCATGACTCCCTGCGGTGTGGTCTGTGGCTGGGTCATGTATTAGTGTATGGGCCTCCCCTGCATGACTCCCTGCGGTGTGGTCTGTGGCTGGGTCATGTATTAGTGTATGGGCCTCCCCTGCATGACTCCCTGGGGTGTGGTCTGTGGCTGGGTCATGTATTAGTGTATGGGCCTCCCCTGCATGACTCCCTGGGGTGTGGTCTGTGGCGAGGTCATGGTATTAGTGTATGGGCCTCCCCTGCATGACTCCCTGGGGTGTGGTCTGTGGCGAGGTCATGGTATTAGTGTATGTGCCTCCCCTGCATGACTCCCTGCGGTGTGGTCTGTGGCTGGGTCATGGTATTAGTGTATGTGCCTCCCCTGCATGACTCCCTGCGGTGTGGTCTGTGGCTGGGTCATGGTATTAGTGTATGGGCCTCCCCTGCATGACTCCCTGCGGTGTGGTCTGTGGCTGGGTCATGTATTAGTGTATGGGCCTCCCCTGCATGACTCCCTGGGGTGTGGTCTGTGGCGAGGTCATGGTATTAGTGTATGTGCCTCCCCTGCATGACTCCCTGCGGTGTGGTCTGTGGCTGGGTCATGGTATTAGTGTATGGGCCTCCCCTGCATGACTCCCTGCGGTGTGGTCTGTGGCTGGGTCATGGTATTAGTGTATGGGCCTCCCCTGCATGAGAGAAGACTGTGAGGAGGGGAGAGAGCCTCCCGAGGGATCTCCCTCTGTTTACAGATTTATAGTATCCCCCCTCTCTCCTTCAGTCCTTCTCCCTCTACCCTCCACCCCCCCCCCCTCCCCCTCCTTCCCTTCCTCTTCCTCACCTCCCTCCTCCTCCCCTCTACCTCTCCCTCCCTCCTCCCCTCCACCCCTCCCTCCCTCCTCCACCCCTCCCTCCCTCCCTCCATCAGCCCCTCCCTCCACCCCTCCCTCCTCCCTCCAACAGCCCCCGTCTCCCTGCACCAGCCCCTTGGACCGGGCAGCTATGAGGACAGCTACTGTAAACATGTCAAGGTTAAACTACAGCTGCACACTGACACAGGCTATATGACTGTACGTGAACACACAGACAGACCAGGTAAACATGGAGTCCGCAGCAGGAGGAGACATGGCCACTGTCCTCCCCAGCACCGTTGTTGATTGGGTTTTGTTGATGAAGCAGAGGTGGTGGAGCACCAAGGGAAAATAAAGTACATGTGCTTCTGTTCTATCACACGAGCGATGATGTCAGAGCAATGATGTCAGAGCAACATATCACACAGGCCAGCTGGTTACAGGCTGGTTAAAGCCAGCAACATATCACACAGGCCAGCTGGTTACAGGCTGGTTAAAGCCAGCAACATATCACACAGGCCAGCTGGTTACAGGCTGGTTAAAGCTAGCAATATATCACACAGGCCAGCTGGTTACAGGCTGGTTAAAGCCAGCAACATATCACACAGGCCAGCTGGTTACAGGCTGGTTAAAGCCAGTAACATATCACACAGGCCAGCTGGTTACAGGCTGGTTAAAGCCAGCAACATATCACACAGGCCAGCTGGTTACAGGCTGGTTAAAGCCAGCAACATATCACACCGGCCAGCTGGTTACAGGCTGGTTAAAGCCAGCAACATATCACACAGGCCAGCTGGTTACAGGCTGGTTAAAGCCAGCAACATATCACACAGGCCAGCTGGTTACAGGCTGGTTAAAGCCAGCAACATATCACACAGGCCAGCTGGTTACAGGCTGGTTAAAGCCAGCAACATATCACACCGGCCAGCTGGTTACAAGCTGGTTAAAGCCAGCAACATATCACACAGGCCAGCTGGTTACAGGCTGGTTAAAGCCAGCAACATATCACACAGGCCAGCTGGTTACAGGCTGGTTAAAGCCAGCAACATATCACACAGGCCAGCTGGTTACAGGCTGGTTAAAGCCAGCAACATATCACACAGGCCAGCTGGTTACAGGCTGGTTAAAGCCAGCAACATATCACACATTGAGAACATTGAGGTTAAATGAAGATACTCAGTTCGTTGTAGGGAGTCTGTTTTATCTCATTCCCATTACTGTCTGAAGACCAGTTTAGTACTGGCAGACTGTCTCCCTCTCTCACTGTCTCTCTCTACCTCTCTCACTGTCTCTCTCTATCTCTCTCACTGTCTCTATCTATCTCTCTCACTGTCTCTCTCTATCTCTCTCACTGTCTCTCTCTATCTCTCTCACTGTCTCTCTCACTGTCTCTCTCACTGTCTCTATCTGTCTCTCTCACTGTCTCTATCTGACTCTCTCACTGTCTCTATCTATCTCTCTCACTGTCTCTATCTCTAACTCTCACTGTCTCTATCTATCTCTCTCACTGTCTCTATCTCTCTCACTGTCACTCTCTATCTCTCTCACTGTCTCTCTCGATCTTTCTCACTGTCTCTCTCTATCTCTCTCACTGTCTGTCTCTCACTGTCTGTCAATTCAATTCAAGGGCTTTATTGGCATGGGAAACATGTGTTAACATTGCCAAAGCAAGTGAGGTAGATAATATATAAAGTGAAATAAACAATAAAAATTAACAGTAAACATCACACATACAGAAGTTTCAAAACAATAAAGACATTACAAATGTCATATTTTATATATATATATTTATTTATATATATATATATATATATATATACACAGTGTTTTAACAATGCACAAATGGTTAAAGGACACAAGATAAAATAAATAAGCATAAATATGGGTTGTATTTACAATGGTGTGTGTTCTTCACTGGTTGCCCTTTTCTCGTGGCAACAGGTCACACATCTTGCTGCTGTGATGGCACACTGTGGAATTTCACCCAGTAGATATGGGAGTTTATCAAAATTGGATTTGTTTTCAAATTCTTTGTGGATCTGTGTAATCTGAGGGAAATATGTATCTCTAATATGGTCATACATTGGGCAGGAGGTTAGGAAGTGCAGCTCAGTTTCCACCTCATTTTGTGGGCAGTGAGCACATAGCCTGTCTTCTCTTGAGAGCCATGTCTGCCTACGGCGGCCTTTCTCAATAGCAAGGCTATGCTCACTGAGTCTGTACATAGTCAAAGCTTTCCTTAATTTTGGGTCAGTCACAGTGGTCAGGTATTCTGCTACTGTACTCTCTGTTTAGGGCCAAATAGCATTCTAGTTTGCTCTGTTTTTTTGTTAATTCTTTCCAATATGTCAAGTAATTATCTTTTTGTTTTCTCATGATTTGGTTGGGTCTAATTGTGCTGCTGTCCTGGGGCTCTGTAGGGTGTGTTTGTGTTTTGTGAACAGAGCCCCAGGACCAGCTTACTTAGGGGACTCTTCTCCAGGTTCATCTCTCTGTAGGTGATGGCTTTGTTATGGAAGGTCTGTCTCTCTCTCTCTCACTGTCTGTCTCTCTCACTGTCTCTGTCTCTCTCTCACTGTCTCTCTCTCTCTCTCTCTCTCTCTCTCCCTCGCTCACCCCCTGTGGGAAAAATGTATTCACTGTGATTTTCCTTCAAGTCTGATGGAAGAATCATTAGTTTCCCCTTGTAGCTCGACCTTTTTAAAACAAAAATCTAGTTTACCCTACGACTAAGGCCTGAAACATACTGCTGTTTTGGTGTTATTATTAAGGAGAGTCATCGGTGTAGTTAAGTGTGATATATATATATATATATATAACGGTTTATATCTACTGTATTACCACCACCACCTTAGCTTAGTGGCTGTTTTCTTTTAATATGTTTTACTGTTGTAATCCTGAGCTGCAATCTCATTATTAATAAGCTTAGGTTTTCGTAGAACCTTTTTAAGAACAGCCATAGTTACTACGGGGGGGGGGGGGGGGGGTTGATTCACAGCCTAAATACAGTTATCATAGTACAGAACCGTGGGCCGGGCGGACATCAGTCTGTGTTGGTGTGACATCAGTCTGTGTTGGTGTGACTGTGTTGTTGTGACTGTCTGATTGCGCTAGGTTGATGTTGTGCTGGTGTGACATCAGTCTGTGCTGGTGTGACTGTGTTGGTGTGACTGTCTGATTGCGCTAGGTTGATGTTGTGCTGGTGTGACATCAGTCTGTGTTGGTGTGACTGTGTTGGTGTGACTGTCTGATTGGGTGTGACATCAGTCTGTGCTGGTGTGACTGTGTTGGTGTGACTGTGCTGGTGTGACTGTCTGATTGGGTGTGACATCAGTCTGTGCTAACTGCCGGGGATGTTGTTCCTGCTGTTTTGAAGTGTCTGTCGAAGCCTCTTTTAATAGGCTTGAGAATCACACACAAGCCTGTCAGATGTAACTCGTAACCTCGGGGAGGCATCGAGAGCAGAGTTATGCCAGGCCTCTGTGAGAGTGGGGAGAGGGAGGGAGGTGGTAACAGCAACCTAAATATATCCCCAGGGACTCAGAGGGAGTTTGACTGGAAGCTAGCCAGACTGCACAGCTACAGCCTGCTGTGAAAGAAGAGGAGGAGGATAACACACACAGAGAGGAGGATAACACACACAGAGAGGAGGATAACACACACAGAGAGGAGGATAACACACACAGAGAGGAGGATAACACACACAGAGAGGAGGATAACACACACAGAGAGGAGGATAACACACACAGAGAGGAGGATAACACACACAGAGAGGAGGATAACACACACAGAGAGGAGGAGGAGGAGGATAACACAGAGAGGAGGAGGAGGAGGATAACACAGAGAGGAGGAGGAGGAGGATAACACAGAGAGGAGGAGGAGGATGATAACACAGAGAGGAGGGGGAGGATGATAACACAGAGAGGAGGAGGATGATAACACAGGGAGGAGGATAACACAGGGAGGAGGAGGAGAAGGATAACACAGGGAGGAGGAGGAGAAGGATAACACACAGAGAGGAGGATGAGGATAACACACAGAGAGGAGGATGAGGATAACACACACAAAGGAGGAGGATAACACACAGAGGAGGAAGAGGAGGATAACACACAGAAAGGAGGAGGAGGAGGATAACACACAGAGAAGAGGAGGAGGATAACACACGGAGGAGGAAGAGGATAACACACAGAGGAGGAGGAGGATAACACACACAGAGAGAGAGAAGGGGGAGGTGGATAACACACACAGAGAGAGAGGAGGAGGAGGTGGATAACACACAGAGAGGAGGAGGAGGAGGTGGATAACACAGAGAAGGAGGAGGAGGAGATGACAGAACAGCAGAAGAGAGGGGAATGGGTGTCAGAACAGCAGGGATGAGGAGTAGATGTCAGAACAGCGGGGAGGAGGAGGAGATGTCAGAACAGCGGGGAGGGGGAGGAGATGTCAGAACAGCGGGGAGGGGGAGGAGATGTCAGAACAGCGGGGAGGAGGGGGAGGAGATGTCAGAACAGCGGGGAGGAGAAGGAGGCGATGTCAGAACAGCGGGGAGGAGAAGGAGGAGATGTCAGAACAGCGGGGAGGAGAAGGAGGAGATGTCAGAACAGCGGGGAGGAGAAGGAGGAGATGTCAGAACAGCGGGGAGGAGAAGAAGGAGATGTCAGAACAGCGGGGAGGAGAAGGAGGAGATGTCAGAACAGCGGGGAGGAGAAGGAGGAGATGTCAGAACAGCGGGGAGGAGAAGGAGGAGATGTCAGAACAGTGGGGAGGAGAAGGAGGAGATGTCAGAACAGCGGGGAGGAGAAGGAGGAGATGTCAGAACAGCGGGGAGGAGAAGGAGGAGATGTCAGAACAGCGGGGAGGAGAAGGAGATGTCAGAACAGCGGGGAGGGGGAGGAGATGTCAGAACAGCGGGGAGGGGGAGGAGATGTCAGAACAGCGGGGAGGGGGAGGAGATGTCAGAACAGCGGGGAGGAGAAGGAGGAGATGTCAGAACAGCGGGGAGGAGAAGGAGATGTCAGAACAGCGGGGAGGAGAAGGAGATGTCAGAACAGCGGGGAGGAGAAGGAGGAGATGTCAGAACAGCGGGGAGGAGAAGGAGGAGATGTCAGAACAGCGGGGAGGAGAAGGAGGAGATGTCAGAACAGCGGGGAGGAGAAGGAGGAGATGTCAGAACAGCGGGGAGGAGGAGGAGATGTCAGAACAGCGGGGAGGGGGAGGAGATGTCAGAACAGCGGGGAGGGGGAGGAGATGTCAGAACAGCGGGGAGGGGGAGGAGATGTCAGAACAGCGGGGAGGAGGAGGAGATGTCAGAACAGCGGGGAGGGGGAGGGGATGTCAGAACAGCGGGGAGGGGGAGGAGATGTCAGAACAGCGGGGAGGGGGAGGAGATGTCAGAACAGCGGGGAGGGGGAGGAGATGTCAGAACAGCGGGGAGGGGGAGGAGATGTCAGAACAGCGGGGAGGGGGAGGAGATGTCAGAACAGCGGGGAGGGGGAGGAGATGTCAGAACAGCGGGGAGGGGGAGGAGATGTCAGAACAGCGGGGAGGGGGAGGAGATGTCAGAACAGCGGGGAGGGGGAGGAGATGTCAGAATAGCGGGGAGGGGGAGGAGATGTCAGAATAGCGGGGAGGGGGAGGAGGAGATGTCAGAACAGCGGGGAGGGGGAGGAGGAGATGTCAGAACAGCGGGGAGGGGGAGGAGGAGATGTCAGAACAGCGGGGAGGGGGAGGAGGAGATGTCAGAACAGCGGGGAGGGGGAGGAGGAGATGTCAGAACAGCGGGGAGGGGGAGGAGGAGATGTCAGAACAGCGGGGAGGGGGAGGAGGAGATGTCAGAACAGCGGGGAGGGGGAGGAGGAGATGTCAGAACAGCGGGGAGGGGGAGGAGGAGATGTCAGAACAGCGGGGAGGGGGAGGAGGAGATGTCAGAACAGCGGGGAGGGGGAGGAGGAGATGTCAGAACAGCGGGGAGGGGGAGAAGGAGATGTCAGAACAGCGGGGAGGGGGAGAAGGAGATGTCAGAACAGCGGGGAGGGGGAGAAGGAGATGTCAGAACAGCGGGGAGGGGGAGAAGGAGATGTCAGAACAGCGGGGAGGGGGAGAAGGAGATGTCAGAACAGCGGGGAGGGGGAGAAGGAGATGTCAGAACAGCGGGGAGGGGGAGGAGGAGATGTCAGAACAGCGGGGAGGGGGATGAGGAGATGTCAGAACAGCGGGGAGGGGGAGGAGGAGATGTCAGAACAGCGGGGAGGGGGAGGAGGAGATGTCAGAACAGCGGGGAGGGGGATGAGGAGATGTCAGAACAGCGGGGAGGGGGAGGAGGAGATGTCAGAACAGCGGGGAGGGGGAGGAGGAGATGTCAGAACAGCGGGGAGGGGGAGGAGATGTCAGAACAGCGGGGAGGAGGGGGAGGAGATGTCAGAACAGCGGGGAGGAGAAGGAGGAGATGTCAGAACAGCGGGGAGGAGAAGGAGGAGATGTCAGAACAGCGGGGAGGAGAAGGAGGAGATGTCAGAACAGCGGGGAGGAGAAGGAGGAGATGTCAGAACAGCGGGGAGGAGAAGGAGGAGATGTCAGAACAGCGGGGAGGAGGGGGAGGAGATGTCAGAACAGCGGGGAGGAGGGGGAGGAGATGTCAGAACAGCGGGGAGGAGAGGGAGGAGATGTCAGAACAGCGGGGAGGAGAAGGAGGAGATGTCAGAACAGCGGGGAGGAGACGGAGGAGATGTCAGAACAGCGGGGAGGAGAAGGAGGAGATGTCAGAACAGCGGGGAGGAGAAGGAGGAGATGTCAGAACAGCGGGGAAGGGGAGGAGATGTCAGAACAGCGGGGAGGGGGAGGAGATGTCAGAACAGCGGGGAGGGGGAGGAGATGTCAGAACAGCGGGGAGGGGGAGGAGATGTCAGAACAGCGGGGAGGGGGAGGAGGAGATGTCAGAACAGCGGGGAGGGGGAGAAGGAGATGTCAGAACAGCGGGGAGAAGGAGATGTCAGAACAGCGGGGAGGGGGAGGAGATGTCAGAACAGCGGGGAGGTGGAGGAGATGTCAGAACAGCGGGGAGGGGGAGGAGGAGATGTCAGAACAGCGGGGAGGGGGAGGAGGAGATGTCAGAACAGCGGGGAGGGGGAGGAGGAGATGTCAGAACAGCGGGGAGGGGGAGGAGGAGATGTCAGAACAATAGGGAGGGGGAGGAGGAGATGTCAGAACAGCAGGGAGGAGGTCAGTTTACGTCCTGTCAACATAACCTTTCACCCCTGCTCTTTTGTCAATTAACCACAGTCTTTATTCATCCCTGTTAGCTGCACAGTACTGTTGTTGTTCGCTGAAGAACAGATAATCAGTGGCAAAACTCAATTTTTAACCACAATCACGTTTTTATTTTTCAAATGAGATCCACTGGTTCCATTATCCATTAGAGACGGGTTCCGTTATCCATTAGAGACGGGTTCCGTTATTTTCCATTATCCACTAGAGACGGGTTCCATTATCCACTAGAGACGGGTTCCGTTATCCACTAGAGACGGGTTCCGTTATCCACTAGAGACGGGTTCCGTTATCCACTAGAGACGGGTTCCATTATCCACTAGAGACGGGTTCCATTATCCACTAGAGACGGGTTCCGTTATCCACTAGAGACGTGTTCCATTATCCACTAGAGACGGGTTCCATTATCCACTAGAGACAACCAGATCTCATGGTCTGACTGCAGTATTCAACATTTGTCCATAAACGTCAAGTTTTGACATGTAGTCCATTCCTGCAATTGATTGATCAAAGGACTAGTAGCTTCATGAGGAGGACTAGTAGCTTCATGAGGAGGACTAGTGGCTTCATGAGGAGGACTAGTGGCTTCATGAGGAGGACTAGTGGCTTCATGAGGAGGACTAGTGGCTTCATGAGGAGGACTAGTGGCTTCATGAGGAGGACTAGTGGCTTCATGAGGAGGACTAGTGGCTTCATGAGGAGGACTAGTGGCTTCATGAGGAGGACTAGTGGCTTCATGAGGAGGACTAGTGGCTTCATGAGGAGGACTAGTGGCTTCATGAGGAGGACTAGTGGCTTCATGAGGAGGACTAGTGGCTTCATGAGGAGGACTAGTGGCTTCATGAGGAGGACTAGTGGCTTCATGAGGAGGACTAGTGGCTTCATGAGGAGGACTAGTGGCTTCATGAGGAGGACTAGTGGCTTCATGAGGAGGACTAGTAGCTTCATGAGGAGGACTAGTGGCTTCATGAGGAGGACTAGTGGCTTCATGAGGAGGACTAGTGGCTTCATGAGGAGGACTAGTGGCTTCATGAGGAGGACTAGTGACTTCATGAGGAGGACTAGTGGCTTCATGAGGAGAATGTTATTCATATTTTTCATAATTATTTAAAAAATATATACAAAATTATGAACAAATTATTTGTCAAACGGTTATATTTCAGTCTTCTGTGATGTATATAAAGTGTAATATTGGGATGTAAACTAAAAATGTAATACATTTCAACTCTATATCCTGCGTGGTACAGGTGTAGACTTTTATTCCAAAGTAGATTTTGTTTAAGACTACCAAGAAACACTCCGACTGTGATTTATCCCACTGCAATATAGTAATATACATTTAGGCATTAATTCAAAAAGGTTTATGGTAAGTAAAATTAAAAGGTGCCAGCCTAGCACTGGGATTGAACCTGCGATCCTCGGAGCCAGCCTAGCACTGGGATTGAACCTGCGATCCTCGGAGCCAGCCTAGCACTGGGATTGAACCTGCGATCCTCGGAGCCAGCCTAGCACTGGGATTGAACCTGCGATCCTCGGAGCCAGCCTAGCACTGGGATTGAACCTGCGATCCTCGGAGCCAGCCTAGCACTGGGATTGAACCTGTGATCCTCGGAGCCAGAGTTCGCAGTATACACCCATCCGTCAATCCCGTCCGCAGTTCCCTAGCAAGCCTATGGTAAGAGTGATCACCGTTGCCCCTAGTGACCGGTATTGACATCGTCACCCGCCGTCCCGGGGACCTGGACGAACGTCGAATACTGCATTAGATCTGGTGTGACCTCGCTGTCACACTGCCTCACACTGCATTCCTAGTTATATGCTAGTGTAGCAGGACCTGAGTCTGGCTCATGGTCTCGTAATGAGGTAGCCCTGGGGGAATTTCCTCATGGTCTAATGGAATACTTTGTTTTCTCCCGTGGGGGACCCGGGTTCAGATCCCAACCCTGACATTAGTGTGCACTGTGGACAATGAAATATGAAATCAGGCCTCCCTGTATTGTTCTCTCCTATAGTGTGAACTCTGACCCTTGTTCAATAACTGCCCTCTGTGTGTCACCAGAAACGAGCCAGAGGCCAGCTGCTGTTTGCCAAGGTGTGTGACCATCTGAACCTGCTGGAGACGGACTACTTTGGCATCACGTACCGCGACGTGGAGAACCAGAAGGTAGAGGAAGAGACTCATCAAAGATGTCTGTCTGTCCTGTCTGTCTGTATGTCCTGTCTGTATGTCCTGTCTGTCTGTCCTGTCTGTCTGTCTGTATGCCCTGTCTGTATGTATGTCCTGGCTATCCTGTATGTATGTCCTGTCTGTCTGTCTGTATGTCCTGTATGTCCTGTCTGTCTGTATGTCTGTCTGTATGTCTGTCTGTATGTCCTGTCTGTATGTCCTGGCTATCCTGTATGTCTGTCTGTATGTCTGTCTGTATGTCCTGTCTGTCTGGCTGTCTGTATGTCCTGTCTGTCTGTATGTCCTGGCTGTCTGTATGTCCTGGCTGTCTGTATGTCCTGGCTGTCTGTATGTCCTGGCTGTCTGTATGTCCTGGCTGTCTGGCTGTCTGTTGTCGTGTCTGTCTGTTGTCGTGTCTGTCTGTCTGTTGTCGTGTCTGTCTGTCTGTTGTCGTGTCTGTCTGTTGTCGTGTCAGCATCTCAGTGCTAGAGGCGTCACTACAGACCCTGGTTCAGAGGTCTAAGGCACTGCATCTCAGTGCTAGAGGCGTCACTACAGACCCTGGTTCAGAGGTCTAAGACACTGCATCTCAGTGCTAGAGGCGTCACTACAGACCCTGGTTCAGAGGTCTAAGTGTTCGAGGCGTCACTACAGACCCTGGTTCGAATCCAGGCTGTATCACAAACGACCGTGATTGGGAGTCCCATAAGGCACAATTGTCCCAGCGTCGTCCGGGTTTGGCCGGTGTAGGCCCTTCATTTTAAATACGAATTTGTTCTTTAACTGACTTGCCAAGTTAAATAAAGGTTAAATCATTCTTTTTATTTTTTATAAATACCTAAACTTGGTGTGGGGCAGTGTTGCATAGACAAGGGGGGGGGGGATCCTAGATTAACACAACTACTCTGAGATGTTTGTGGATACCGGCCCTCTGTGTGACTGATAACAGTTTCCCCAGGGGACCTTCTCAGGGCAGTGGTAACGTGGCAGGCTCTGTTAATGACTGGATAGGTGGTCATTCATTGATTTTATTAATATATATCATTACTAATTTGTCTCTTTCTCCAGAACTGGCTGGACCCGAACAAGGAACTGAAGAAGCAGATAAGGAGTGAGTTTATAGGGCTACACTATACTGCACTACACTATACTGCACTACACTATACTGCACTACACTATACTGCACTACACTATACTGCACTACACTATGTTACACTACACTATGTTACACTATACTGCACTACACTATACTGCACTACACTATACTGCACTACACTATGTTACACTACACTATGTTACACTATACTATGTTACACTATACTGCACCACACTATACTGGACTATACCATACTGCACTCTACTATGTTACACTATACTGCACTATACTGGACTACACTATACTGCACTACACTATACTACACTATACTGCACTACACTATACTGCACTACACTGTGTTACACTACACTATACTGCACTACACTACACTATACTGCACTACACTATACTATACTGCACTACACTATACTATACTGCACTATACTGCACTATACCGCACCACACTATACTGCACTACACTATACTGCACTACACTACACTGTACTGCGCTACACTACACTATGCTGCACTACACTATACTGCACTACACTACACTACACTATGCTGCACTACACTATACTGCACTACACTATGCTGCACTACACTATACTGCACTACACTACACTATACTGCACTACACTACACTATACTGCACTACACTACACTATACTGCACTACACTACACTATGCTGCACTACACTATGCTGCACTACACTATACTGCACTACACTATACTGCACTACACTACACTATACTGCACTATACTGCACTATACCGCACTACACTATACTGCACTATACTGCACTACACTACACTATACTGCACTACACTATACTGCACTACACTACACTGCACTACACTACACTATGCTGCACTACACTATGCTGCACTACACTATGCTGCACTACACTATACTGCACTACACTATACTGCACTACACTACACTATACTACACTATACTACACTATGCTGCACTACACTATACCGCACTACACTATACTGCACTACACTATGCTGCACTACACTATACTGCACTACACTATACTGCACTACACTACACTATACTGCACTACACTATACTACACTACACTATGTTACACTACACTATACCGCACTACACTATACTGCACTACACTATACTGCACTACACTATACTGCACTACACTATACTGCACTACACTATACTGCACTACACTACACTATACTGCACTACACTATACTGCACTACACCATACTGCATTACACTATACTGCACTATACTATGTCACACTATACTGCACTACACTATACTGGACTATACCATACTGCACTATACTATGTTACACTATACTGCACTACACTATACTGCACTACACTATACTACACTATACTGCACTACACTATACTGCACTACACTATACTGCACTACACTACACTATACTGCACTGCACTACACTATATTGCACTATACTGAACTACACTATACTGCACTACACTATACTGTACTGCGCTACACTACACTATACTGCACTACACTATACTGCACTACACTACACTATACTGCACTACACTATACTGCACTACACTATACTGCACTGCACTACACTATATTGCACTATACTGAACTACACTCTATTACACTACACGATGTTACACTATACTGCACTACACTATGTTACATTACTGCACTACACTATGTTACACTACACTATGTTACACTATACTGCACTACACTCTGTTACACTACACTATGTTACACTACACTATGTTACACTATACTGCACTACACTATGTTACACTATACTGCACTACACTATGTTACACTACTGCACTACACTATGTTACACTATACTACAATATACTGCACTACACTGTTACACCACACTATACTGCACTACACTATACTGCACTACACTATGTTACACTACACTATGTTACACTACACTATGTTACACTACACTATGTTACACTACACTATGTTACACTACACTATGTTACACTACACTCTGTTACAATATACTATACTACACTACACTGCACGACACTATACTGCACGATACTGCACTACACTATACTGCACTACACTGTACTACACTACACTATACTGCACTACACTATACTGCACTACACTGCACGACACTATACTGCACTACACTATACTGCACTGCACTACACTATGTTACACTATACTGCACTATACTGCACTACACTATACTGCACTACACTGCACGACACTATACTGCACTACACTATACTGCACTGCACTACACTATACTGCACTACACTATGTTACACTATACTGCACTATACTGCACTACACTATACTGCACTACACTATGTTACAACACTACTATAGTCTATACTATACAACACTACTATAGTCTATACTATACAACACTACTATAGTCTATACTATACAACACTACTATAGTCAATACTATACAACACTACTATAGTCTATACTATACAACACTACTATAGTCTATACTATACAACACTACTATAGTCTATACTATACAACACTACTATAGTCTATACTATACAACACTACTATAGTCTATACTATACAACACTACTATAGTCTATACTATACAACACTACTATAGTCTATACTGTAGTCTATACTATACTTCACTACTATAGTCTATACTATACTTCACTACTATAGTCTATACTATACTTCACTACTATAGTCTATACTATACAACACTACTATAGTCTATACTATAGTCTATACTATACAACACTACTATAGTCTATACTGTAGTCTATACTATACTTCACTACTATAGTCTATACTATACTTCACTACTATAGTCTATACTATACTTCACTACTATAGTCTATACTATACTTCACTACTATAGTCTATACTATACAACACTACTATAGTCTATACTATAGTCTATACTATACAACACTACTATAGCCTATACTGTAGTCTATACTATACTTCACTACTATAGTCTATACTATACTTCACTACTATAGTCTATACTATACAACACTACTATAGTCTATACTGTAGTCTATACTATACTTCACTACTATAGTCTATACTATACTTCACTACTATAGTCTATACTATACTTCACTACTATAGTCTATACTATACTTCACTACTATAGTCTATACTATACTTCACTACTATAGTCTATACTATACTTCACTACTATAGTCTATACTATACTTCACTACTATAGTCTATACTATACAACACTACTATAGTCTATACTATACAACACTACTATAGTCTATACTATACAACACTACTATAGTCTATACTATACAACACTACTATAGTCTATACTATACAACACTACTATAGTCTATACTATACTTCACTACTATAGTCTATACTATACAACACTACTATAGTCTATACTATACTTCACTACTATGGTCTATACTTCACTACTGTAGTCTATACTATACAACACTACTATAGTCTATACTATACCTTATTGTTCTGCAGGTGGCCCCTGGAACACTATACTATAGTCTATACTTTATTATTCTGCAGGTGGCCCCTGGAACACTATACTATAGTCTATACCTTATTGTTCTGCAGGTGGCCCCTGGAACACTATACTATAGTCTATACCTTATTGTTCTGCAGGTGGCCCCTGGAACACTATACTATAGTCTATACCTTATTGTTCTGCAGGTGGCCCCTGGAACACTATACTATAGTCTATACCTTATTGTTCTGCAGGTGGCCCCTGGAACACTATACTATAGTCTATACCTTATTGTTCTGCAGGTGGCCCCTGGAACACTATACTATAGTCTATACTTTATTATTCTGCAGGTGGCCCCTGGAACACTATACTATAGTCTATACCTTATTGTTCTGCAGGTGGCCCCTGGAACACTATACTATAGTCTATACCTTATTGTTCTGCAGGTGGCCCCTGGAACACTATACTATAGTCTATACCTTATTGTTCTGCAGGTGGCCCCTGGAACACTATACTATAGTCTATACCTTATTGTTCTGCAGGTGGCCCCTGGAACACTATACTATTGTCTATACTTTATTGTTCTGCAGGTGGCCCCTGGAACACTATACTATAGTCTATACCTTATTGTTCTGCAGGTGGCCCCTGGAACTTTGGCTTCAACGTCAAGTTCTACCCCCCAGACCCTGCCCAGCTGTCTGAAGACATTACCAGGTGAGTTGGATGGATCGACTGCATTGTCAAAGCCTCTGAAATACAGTATGTTGCTATTTATGGTTTAATAATCGTACTGGCATCACCCACTCTCTCCCTCTCTCTCCCCCTCTCCCCTTCTCTGTTTTACTCTCCCACTCTCTCTCTCCCCCCTCCGCGCTCTCTCCCCCCTCCGCGCTCTCTCCCCCCTCCGCTCTCTCTCCCCCCTCCGCTCTCTCTCCCCCCTCCGCTCTCTCGCTCTCTCTCCCCCCTCCTCTCTCTCTCTCTAGGTACTACCTGTGTCTCCAGCTGCGTGATGACATGGTGTCTGGTCGTCTCCCCTGTTCCTTCACCACCCACACCATACTGGGCTCCTACACGGTCCAGTCAGAGCTGGGGGACTACGACCCCGAGGAGACGGAGTACAACAGTGAGCTCCGCTTCGCTCCAAACCACACCAAGGAACTCGAGGACAAGGTCATGGACCTACACAAGAACTACAAGTATGTCCGGCAATAGATATTCCCCGTAGTTACAGGACATCTCTGAGCCCCGTAGTTACAGGACATCTCTGAGCCCCGTAGTTACAGGACATCTCTGAGCCCCGTAGTTACAGGACATCTCTGAGCCCCGTAGTTACAGGACATCTCTGAGCCCCGTAGTTACAGGACATCTCTGAGCCCCGTAGTTACAGGACATCTCTGAGCCCCGTAGTTACAGGACATCTCTGAGCCCCGTAGTTACAGGACATCTCTGAGCCCCGTAGTTACAGGACATCTCTGAGCCCCGTAGTTACAGGACATCTCTGAGCCCCGTAGTTACAGGACATGTAGTTGATGCCTGATGTCTGTTTTCAGAGGGATGACCCCAGCTGAAGCAGAGTTACACTTTCTGGAGAATGCCAAGAAACTGTCCATGTATGGAGTAGACCTGCATCACGCCAAGGTACACACACACACACACACACACACACACACACACACACACACACACACACACACACACCTACACACACACCTACACACACACCACACACACACACCTACACACACCACACACACACCTACATACACCACACACACACACACACACCACAACCTACGTACACCACACACACACACCTACATACACCACACACACACACACACACCTACATACACCACACACACACACACACACCTACATACACCACACACACACACACACACATACACACCTACATACACCACACACACACACCTACATACACCACACACACACACACACCTACATACACCACACACACACACACACACACACCTATATACACCACACACACACACACACACCTACATACACCACACACACACACACACACCACACACCTACATACACCACACACACACACCTATATACACCACACACACACCACACACCTACATACACCACACACACACCTACATACACCACACACACACCTACATACACCACACACACACACACACACCTACATACACCACACACACACACCTATATACACCACACACACACACCACACACCTACATACACACCACACACACACCTACATACACCACACACACACACCTACATACACCACACACACACACACACACCTACATACACCACACACACACACCTATATACACCACACACACACACACACACCTACATACACCACACACACACACCTACATACACCACACACACACACCTACATACACCACACACACACACCTACATACACCACACACACACCTACATACACCACACACACACACCTACATACACCACACACACACCTACATACACCACACACACACACCTATATACACCACACACACACCACACACCTACATACACCACACACACACCTACATACACCACACACACACCTACATACACCACACACACACCTACATACACCACACACACACACCTATATACACCACACACACACACCACACACCTACATACACCACACACACACACCTACATACACCACACACACACACCTACATACACCACACACACACACACACCTACATACACCACACACACACACCTATATACACCACACACACACACACCTACATACACCACACACACACACCTACATACACCACACACACACACCTACATACACCACACACACACCTACATACACCGCACACACACCTACATACACCACACACACACCTACATACACCACACACACACACCTACATACACCACACACACACACCTACATACACCACACACACACACACACACCTACACACACACACACCACATACCCACATACACCGCACACACCACATACCTACATACACCACACCACACACACACACCACACCAAACTCTCTCCCTCACTTCACTGCTTTGTCAGAGGCACTCTGCTAGTCCTTCCAATGCACTGCTGCTGTCTCAGTGATGTCATCAGTGATGTCGATACCATGCTTAACACCAACACTGGGCTGCTACTTCAATGTCTGTATGTGCTGTGAGCCAACTGCCTGGGGCCATCTTCCTCCGCTCTAGCAGGACTGCTGCCTGACTGTTACCATCTCTGTTAGTTTCACTGACTGTTACCATCTCTGTTAGTTTCACTGACTGTTACCATCGCTGTTAGTTTCACTGACTGTTACCATCGCTGTTAGTTTCACTGACTGTTACCATCGCTGTTAGTTTCACTGACTGTTACCATCGCTGTTAGTTTCACTGACTGTTACCATCGCTGTTAGTTTCACTGACTGTTACCATCGCTGTTAGTTTCACTGACTGTTACCATCGCTGTTAGTTTCACTGACTGTTACCATCGCTGTTAGTTTCACTGACTGTTACCATCGCTGTTAGTTTCACTGACTGTTACCATCGCTGTTAGTTTCACTGACTGTTACCATCGCTGTTAGTTTCACTGACTGTTACCATCGCTGTTAGTTTCACTGACTGTTACCATCGCTGTTAGTTTCACTGACTGTTACCATCGCTGTTAGTTTCACTGACTGTTACCATCGCTGTTAGTTTCACTGACTGTTACCATCGCTGTTAGTTTCACTGACTGTTACCATCGCTGTTAGTCTCACTGACTGTTACCATCGCTGTTAGTCTCACTGACTGTTACCATCGCTGTTAGTCTCACTGACTGTTACCATCGCTGTTAGTCTCACTGACTGTTACCATCGCTGTTAGTCTCACTGACTGTTACCATCGCTGTTAGTCTCACTGACTGTTACCATCGCTGTTAGTCTCACTGACTGTTACCATCGCTGTTAGTCTCACTGACTGTTACCATCTCTGTTAGTCTCACTGACTGTTACCATCGCTGTTAGTTTCACTGACTGTTACCATCGCTGTTAGTCTCACTGACTCCATGAGGCTCCGCCTTGGACTGGCCTGACTTGGCTCCCTTGAGATTATGTAGTGTAGTCTCCTCTGTCTTAATGACGTGCTTGATTGTATTAATCTCATTGGGCAGACAGATGGAGGGGGGGGGGGGGGGACAGACAGACAGACCGATGTAGGGACAGACAGACAGACCGATGTAGGGACAGACAGACAGACCGATGTAGGGACAGACAGACAGACCGATGTAGAGACAGACAGACAGACCGATGTAGGGACAGACAGACAGACCGATGTAGAGACAGACAGACAGACCGATGTAGAGACAGACAGACAGACCAATGTAGAGAGAGACAGACAGACAGACCGATGTAGAGAGAGACGGGCAGACAGACCGACGCGGAGAGAGAGAGACAGACGGACAGAGAAACCGACGGATGTAGAGAGAGAGAGACAGACGGACAGACAGACTGACGCGGAGAGAGAGAGAGAGGCGGGCAGACAGACCGACGCGGAGAGAGAGAGAGAGGCGGGCAGACAGACCGGCGCGGAGAGAGAGAGAGGCGGGCAGATAGACAGACGCGGAGAGACAGACAGACAGACCAGGCCAGCAGCGTCAGATTTCCAGACTGACACACCACTCATTTCAACACATTGAAAACGCCACTGTTGATCCCGATGTCAGATACTGGTCAGTAATCACAAGCACTTTGAACAGTGAAAGTATCCCATCTAGGTGGGACTGAGATATTGATGATGGTCCCTTAAAAGAGTCAACTAAGGAGGAATGGCGTTGCCTAATACACTTTGAATACAGATTAGTAGTGAGGAACAAGGAGAAGTAGCTTCCATCCACTAGTACACTTTGAATACAGATTAGTAGTGAGGAACAAGGAGAAGTAGCTTCCATCCACTAGTACACTTTGAATACAGATTAGTAGTGAGGAACAAGGAGAAGTAGCTTCCATCCACTAGTACACTTTGAATACAGATTAGTAGTGAGGAACAAGGAGAAGTAGCTTCCATCCACTAGTACACTTTGAATACAGATTAGTAGTGAGGAACAGGGAGAAGTAGCTTCCATCCACTAGTACACTTTGAATACAGATTAGTAGTGAGGAACAAGGAGAAGTAGCTTCCATCCACTAGTACACTTTGAATACAGATTAGTAGTGAGGAACAGGGAGAAGTAGCTTCCATCCACTAGTACACTTTGAATACAGATTAGTAGTGAGGAACAAGGAGAAGTAGCTTCCATCCACTAGTACACTTTGAATACAGATTAGTAGTGAGGAACAAGGAGAAGTAGCTTCCATCCACTAGTACACTTTGAATACAGATTAGTAGTGAGGAACAAGGAGAAGTAGCTTCCATCCACTAGTACACTTTGAATACAGATTAGTAGTGAGGAACAGGGAGAAGTAGCTTCCATCCACTAGTACACTTTGAATACAGATTAGTAGTGAGGAACAAGGAGAAGTAGCTTCCATCCACTAGTACACTTTGAATACAGATTAGTAGTGAGGAACAAGGAGAAGTAGCTTCCATCCACTAGTACACTTTGAATACAGATTAGTAGTGAGGAACAAGGAGAAGTAGCTTCCATCCACTAGTACACTTTGAATACAGATTAGTAGTGAGGAACAAGGAGAAGTAGCTTCCATCCACTAGTACACTTTGAATACAGATTAGTAGTGAGGAACAAGGAGAAGTAGCTTCCATCCACTAGTACACTTTGAATACAGATTAGTAGTGAGGAACAAGGAGAAGTAGCTTCCATCCACTAGTACACTTTGAATACAGATTAGTAGTGAGGAACAAGGAGAAGTAGCTTCCATCCACTAGTACACTTTGAATACAGATTAGTAGTGAGGAACAGGGAGAAGTAGCTTCCATCCACTAGTACACTTTGAATACAGATTAGTAGTGAGGAACAAGGAGAAGTAGCTTCCATCCACTAGTACACTTTGAATACAGATTAGTAGTGAGGAACAAGGAGAAGTAGCTTCCATCCACTAGTACACTTTGAATACAGATTAGTAGTGAGGAACAAGGAGAAGTAGCTTCCATCCACTAGTACACTTTGAATACAGATTAGTAGTGAGGAACAAGGAGAAGTAGCTTCCATCCACTAGTACACTTTGAATACAGATTAGTAGTGAGGAACAAGGAGAAGTAGCTTCCATCCACTAGTACACTTTGAATACAGATTAGTAGTGAGGAACAAGGAGAAGTAGCTTCCATCCACTAGTACACTTTGAATACAGATTAGTAGTGAGGAACAAGGAGAAGTAGCTTCCATCCACTAGTACACTTTGAATACAGATTAGTAGTGAGGAACAAGGAGAAGTAGCTTCCATCCACTAGTACACTTTGAATACAGATTAGTAGTGAGGAACAGGGAGAAGTAGCTTCCATCCACTAGTACACTTTGAATACAGATTAGTAGTGAGGAACAAGGAGAAGTAGCTTCCATCCACTAGTACACTTTGAATACAGATTAGTAGTGAGGAACAGGGAGAAGTAGCTTCCATCCACTAGTACACTTTGAATACAGATTAGTAGTGAGGAACAGGGAGAAGTAGCTTCCATCCACTAGTACACTTTGAATACAGATGTATTTTTTTTGCCATTTAATAATCCATTTGACTCGTTAAATCGGATCAGTATCAGCATTGTTGTTTTCTCTCCTCTCATTAAACCACCTGGCTAGTTGGTAGGAAGCCTGTTTGAGTGTTTGGCTCCAGCTAAAGGGGAGGTAAGCGACCCGCTGCATCGTGTGGTGTGTTTATTATTCACGCATGGCTTTAGCTTAGCGGTCGTCATGCTAACTGTGGCTTGTTTTTACCCATCATCACCCTCTCCAACGTGTGTGTCCCCCCCCCACCCCCCTCGGACCCCAGATACACCCGTCCCTCACGTCGTGTACATGTAGAGTAGGAGGTGAGAGACGAAGCCATGCTCCGGTATCCGCCTGCCTGTCCGTTGCCCATCCTCTACCCTTCCTCCCTCCACGACTGTTAGAGAAAGAGAAGAATCACTGCCTTCTCAGCGTTGTGGTTCTGTTTCATACTTCCTAGTGAAGGGGTACTGAAACTCCTTCTTTGTGTACTAATTGGGTGTGTTCCAGGACTCTGAAGGCGT
The DNA here is from genome assembly GCF_045791955.1 of Oncorhynchus clarkii lewisi. Taxonomy (NCBI): domain Eukaryota; kingdom Metazoa; phylum Chordata; class Actinopteri; order Salmoniformes; family Salmonidae; genus Oncorhynchus; species Oncorhynchus clarkii. The sequence continues at coordinate 4,398,655 of NC_092166.1, read as the reverse complement.
AGAGATCATGCTAGGCGTGTGCTCCAGTGGTCTGCTCATCTACAGAGACAGACTGAGAATCAACCGGTTTGCCTGGCCCAAGGTCCTCAAGATCTCCTACAAGAGAAACAACTTCTACATCAAGATACGCCCCGGAGAGGTAAACACACCAACAACATCAACAACAACTGTAGATCTGTTACAAACCGGGGCAGGTGTTTTACCATGTGACTTGACCAGGAAAAATTACGGCCCGGGGCCTAGGCAGACGACTTCTCTGTGGCCCGGGGCCTAGTCAGACGACTTCTCTGTGGCCCGGGGCCTAGTCAGACGACTTCTCTGTGGCCCGGGGCCTAGTAAGACGACTTCTCTGTGGCCCGGGGCCTAGTCAGACGACTTCTCTGTGGCCCGGGGCCTAGTCAGACGACTTCTCTGTGGCCCGGGGCCTAGTCAGACGACTTCTCTGTGGCCCGGGGCCTAGTCAGACGACTTCTCTGTGGCCCGGGGCCTAGTCAGACGACTTCTCTGTGGCCCGGGGCCTAGTCAGACGACTTCTCTGTGGCCCGGGGCCTAGTCAGACGACTCCTTTGTGGCCCGGGGCCTAGTCAGATGACTTCTCTGTGGCCCGGGGCCTAGTCAGACGACTCTTTTGTGGCCCGGGGCCTAGTCAGATGACTCCTTTGTGGCCCGGCGCCTAGTCAGACGACTTCTCTGTGGCCCGGGGCCTAGTCAGACGACTCCTTTGTGGCCCGGGGCCTAGTCAGACGACTCCTTTGTGGCCCCGGGCCTAGTCAGACGACTCCTTTGTGGCCCCGGGCCTAGTCAGATGACTCCTTTGTGGCCCGGGGCCTAGTCAGATGACTCCTTTGTGGCCCGGGGCCTAGTCAGACGACTTCTCTGTGGCCCGGGGCCTAGTCAGACGACTTCTCTGTGGCCCGGGGCCTAGTCAGACGACTTCTCTGTGGCCCGGGGCCTAGTCAGACGACTTCTCTGTGGCCCGGGGCCTAGTCAGACGACTTCTCTGTGGCCCGGGGCCTAGTCAGACGACTTCTCTGTGGCCCGGGGCCTAGTCAGACGACTTCTCCTTGGCCCGGGGCCTAGTCAGACGACTTCTCCTTGGCCCGGGGCCTAGTCAGACGACTTCTCCTTGGCCCGGGGCCTAGTCAGACGACTTCTCCTTGGCCCGGGGCCTAGTCAGACGACTTCTCCTTGGCCCGGGGCCTAGTCAGACGACTTCTCCTTGGCCCGGGGCCTAGTCAGATGACTCCTTTGTGGCCCGGGGCCTAGTCAGATGACTCCTTTGTGGCCCGGGGCCTAGTCAGATGACTCCTTTGTGGCCCGGGGCCTAGTCAGATGACTCCTTTGTGGCCCGGGGCCTAGTCAGATGACTCCTTTGTGGCCCGGGGCCTAGTCAGATGACTCCTTTGTGGCCCGGGGCCTAGTCAGATGACTCCTTTGTGGCCCGGGGCCTAGTCAGATGACTCCTTTGTGGCCCGGGGCCTAGTCAGATGACTCCTTTGTGGCCCGGGGCCTAGTCAAACGACTTCTCTGTGGCCCGGGGCCTAGTCAGATGACTCCTTTGTGGCCCGGGGCCTAGTCAGACGACTTCTCTGTGGCCCGGGGCCTAGTCAGACGACTTCTCTGTGGCCCGGGGCCTAGTCAGACGACTTCTCTGTGGCCCGGGGCCTAGTCAGACGACTTCTCTGTGGCCCGGGGCCTAGTCAGACGACTTCTCCTTGGCCCGGGGCCTAGTCAGATGACTCCTTTGTGGCCCGGGGCCTAGTCAGACGACTTCTCTGTGGCCCGGGGCCTAGTCAGACGACTTCTCCTTGGCCCGGGGCCTAGTCAGACGACTTCTCCTTGGCCCGGGGCCTAGTCAGGCGACTTCTCCTTGGCCCGGGGCCTAGTCAGATGACTCCTTTGTGGCCCGGGGCCTAGTCAGATGACTCCTTTGTGGCCCGGGGCCTAGTCAGATGACTCCTTTGTGGCCCGGGGCCTAGTCAGACGACTTCTCTGTGGCCCGGGGCCTAGTCAGATGACTCCTTTGTGGCCCGGGGCCTAGTCAGACGACTCCTTTGTGGCCCGGGGCCTAGTCAGACGACTTCTCTGTGGCCCGGGGCCTAGTCAGACGACTTCTCTGTGGCCCGGGGCCTAGTCAGACGACTTCTCTGTGGCCCGGGGCCTTGTCAGACGACTTCTCTGTGGCCCGGGGCCTAGTCAGACGACTTCTCCTTGGCCCGGGGCCTAGTCAGATGACTCCTTTGTGGCCCGGGGCCTAGTCAGACGACTTCTCTGTGGCCCGGGGCCTAGTCAGACGACTTCTCCTTGGCCCGGGGCCTAGTCAGATGACTTCTCCTTGGCCCGGGGCCTAGTCAGACGACTTCTCCGTGGCCCGGGGCCTAGTCAGACGACTTCTCTGTGGCCCTGGGCCTAGTCAGACGACTGCTTTGTGGCCCGGGGCCTAGTCAGACGACTTCTCTGTGGCCCGGGGCCTAGTCAGACGACTTCTCCTTGGCCCGGGGCCTAGTCAGACGACTTCTCCTTGGCCCGGGGCCTAGTCAGACGACTTCTCCTTGGCCCGGGGCCTAGTCAGACGACTTCTCTGTGGCCCGGGGCCTAGTCAGACGACTTCTCCTTGGCCCGGGGCCTAGTCAGACGACTTCTCCTTGGCCCGGGGCCTAGTCAGACGACTTCTCCTTGGCCCGGGGCCTAGTCAGATGACTCCTTTGTGGCCCGGGGCCTAGTCAGATGACTCCTTTGTGGCCCGGGGCCTAGTCAGATGACTCCTTTGTGGCCCGGGGCCTAGTCAGATGACTCCTTTGTGGCCCGGGGCCTAGTCAGATGACTCCTTTGTGGCCCGGGGCCTAGTCAGACGACTTCTCCTTGGCCCAGGGCCTTGTCAGACGACTTCTCAGTGGACCGGGGCCTAGTCAGATGACTCCTTTGTGGCCCGGGGCCTAGTCAGACGACTCCTTTGTGGCCCGGGGCCTAGTCAGACGACTTCTCTGTGGCCCGGGGCCTAGTCAGACGACTTCTCTGTGGCCCGGGGCCTAGTCAGACGACTTCTCCTTGGCCCGGGGCCTAGTCAGACGACTTCTCTGTGGCCCGGGGCCTAGTCAGACGACTTCTCCTTGGCCCGGGGCCTAGTCAGACGACTTCTCCTTGGCCCGGGGCCTAGTCAGACGACTTCTCCTTGGCCCGGGGCCTAGTCAGACGACTTCTCCTTGGCCCGGGGCCTAGTCAGACGACTTCTCCTTGGCCCGGGGCCTAGTCAGATGACTCCTTTGTGGCCCGGGGCCTAGTCAGATGACTCCTTTGTGGCCCGGGGCCTAGTCAGATGACTCCTTTGTGGCCCGGGGCCTAGTCAGATGACTCCTTTGTGGCCCGGGGCCTAGTCAGATGACTCCTTTGTGGCCCGGGGCCTAGTCAGATGACTCCTTTGTGGCCCGGGGCCTAGTCAGATGACTCCTTTTGGCCCGGGGCCTAGACAGATGACTCCTTTGTGGCCCGGGGCCTAGTCAGATGACTCCTTTGTGGCCCGGGGCCTAGTCAAACGACTTCTCTGTGGCCCGGGGCCTAGTCAGATGACTCCTTTGTGGCCCGGGGCCTAGTCAAATGACTCCTTTGTGGCCCGGGGCCTAGTCAGACGACTTCTCTGTGGCCCGGGGCCTAGTCAGACGACTTCTCTGTGGCCCGGGGCCTAGTCAGACGACTTCTCTGTGGCCCGGGGCCTAGTCAGATGACTCCTTTGTGGCCCGGGGCCTAGTCAGACGACTTCTCTGTGGCCCGGGGCCTAGTCAGACGACTTCTCCTTGGCCCGGGGCCTAGTCAGACGACTTCTCCTTGGCCCGGGGCCTAGTCAGACGACTTCTCCTTGGCCCGGGGCCTAGTCAGATGACTCCTTTGTGGCCCGGGGCCTAGTCAGATGACTCCTTTGTGGCCCGGGGCCTAGTCAGATGACTCCTTTGTGGCCCGGGGCCTAGTCAGATGACTCCTTTGTGGCCCGGGGCCTAGTCAGACGACTTCTCTGTGGCCCGGGGCCTAGTCAGACGACTTCTCCTTGGCCCGGGGCCTAGTCAGATGACTCCTTTGTGGCCCGGGGCCTAGTCAGATGACTCCTTTGTGGCCCGGGGCCTAGTCAGACGACTCCTTTGTGGCCCGGGGCCTAGTCAGACGACTTCTCTGTGGCCCGGGGCCTAGTCAGACGACTTCTCTGTGGCCCGGGGCCTAGTCAGACGACTTCTCTGTGGCCCGGGGCCTTGTCAGACGACTTCTCTGTGGCCCGGGGCCTAGTCAGACGACTTCTCCTTGGCCCGGGGCCTAGTCAGATGACTCCTTTGTGGCCCGGGGCCTAGTCAGACGACTTCTCTGTGGCCCGGGGCCTAGTCAGACGACTTCTCCTTGGCCCGGGGCCTAGTCAGACGACTTCTCCTTGGCCCGGGGCCTAGTCAGACGACTTCTCCGTGGCCCGGGGCCTAGTCAGACGACTTCTCTGTGGCCCTGGGCCTAGTCAGACGACTCCTTTGTGGCCCGGGGCCTAGTCAGACGACTTCTCTGTGGCCCGGGGCCTAGTCAGACGACTTCTCCTTGGCCCGGGGCCTAGTCAGACGACTTCTCCTTGGCCCGGGGCCTAGTCAGACGACTTCTCCTTGGCCCGGGGCCTAGTCAGACGACTTCTCCTTGGCCCGGGGCCTAGTCAGACGACTTCTCTGTGGCCCGGGGCCTAGTCAGACGACTTCTCCTTGGCCCGGGGCCTAGTCAGACGACTTCTCCTTGGCCCGGGGCCTAGTCAGATGACTCCTTTGTGGCCCGGGGCCTAGTCAGAAGACTCCTTTGTGGCCCGGGGCCTAGTCAGATGACTCCTTTGTGGCCCGGGGCCTAGTCAGATGACTCCTTTGTGGCCCGGGGCCTAGTCAGACGACTTCTCCTTGGCCCAGGGCCTTGTCAGACGACTTCTCTGTGGCCCGGGGCCTAGTCAGATGACTCCTTTGTGGCCCGGGGCCTAGTCAGACGACTCCTGGGTGGCCCGGGGCCTAGTCAGACGACTTCTCTGTGGCCCGGGGCCTAGTCAGAAGACTTCTCTGTGGCCCGGGGCCTAGTCAGACGACTTCTCTGTGGCCCGGGGCCTAGTCAGACGACTTCTCTGTGGCCCGGGGCCTAGTCAGACGACTTCTCTGTGGCCCGGGGCCTAGTCAGACGACTTCTCCTTGGCCCGGGGCCTAGTCAGACGACTTCTCTGTGGCCCGGGGCCTAGTCAGACGACTTCTCCTTGGCCCGGGGCCTAGTCAGACGACTTCTCCTTGGCCCGGGGCCTAGTCAGACGACTTCTCTGTGGCCCGGGGCCTAGTCAGACGACTTCTCTGTGGCCCTGGGCCTAGTCAGACGACTCCTATGTGGCCCGGGGCCTAGTCAGACGACTTCTCTGTGGCCCGGGGCCTAGTCAGACGACTTCTCTGTGGCCCGGGGCCTAGTCAGACGACTTCTCTGTGGCCCGGGGCCTAGTCAGACGACTTCTCTGTGGCCCGGGGCCTAGTCAGATGACTCCTTTGTGGCCCGGGGCCTAGTCAGATGACTCCTTTGTGGCCCGGGGCCTAGTCAGACGACTTCTCCTTGGCCCGGGGCCTAGTCAGACGACTTCTCTGTGGCCCGGGGCCTAGTCAGACGACTTCTCTGTGGCCCTGGGCCTAGTCAGACGACTTCTCTGTGGCCCGGGGCCTAGTCAGACGACTTCTCCTTGGCCCGGGGCCTAGTCAGACGACTTCTCTGTATCCCGGGGCCTAGTCAGACGACTTCTCTGTGGCCCGGGGCCTAGTCAGACGACTTCTCTGTGGCCCGGGGCCTAGTCAGATGACTCCTTTGTGACCCGGGGCCTAGTCAGACGACTTCTCTGTGGCCCGGGGCCTAGTCAGACGACTTCTCTGTGGCCCGGGGCCTAGTCAGACGACTTCTCTGTGGCCCGGGGCCTAGTCAGACGACTTCTCTGTGACCCGGGGTTTTTCCTGGTTACGTTATGTGGTCAGTGAAAACCTCTTGTCCCTAGTCATTACTTTCTATTTGGGAAATGAATTAAAAGTTGCAGACTACTATATTTAAGGACATTTAATTGCTTCTGATCTGACATGACCACTGCCCCTTTCCTCTCCTACCCTTCTCTCCTCTCTTCTCCACCTTCCAATCCCTCCTCTCATCCTTCTCTCCTCTCCTCTCCCCCTTCCCATCCATCCTCTCATCCTTCTCTCCTCTCCTCTCCCCCTTCCCTCCTCTTCTCTCTCTCTCTCTCTCTCTCTCTCTCTCTCTCTCCTGCCCACTCTCTCCTCTCCTCTCTCCTGCCCACTCTCTCCTCTCCTCTCTCTCCTCTCTCCTGCCCACTCTCTCCTCTCTCCTGCCCACTCTCTCCTCTCCTCTCTCTCCTCACTCCTGCCCACTCTCTCCTCTCCTCTCTCCTCTCCTCTCCCCCTTCTCTCCTCTCCCCCTTCCCTCCTCTCTCCTCTCCTCTCCCGTTTCCCTCCTCTCCTCTCCCTCTTCTGAGACCCTTGTAACATCACCATCTCTTGCAGTTTGAGCAGTTTGAGAGCACGATTGGCTTCAAGCTCCCTAACCACCGTGCAGCCAAGAGGCTGTGGAAGACCTGTGTCGAGCACCACACGTTCTTCAGGTAAGAGATGTTTGTCCTTACGATTTGATACAGAGTCTTCAGGTATTCATACCCCTTGACTTATTCCACATGTTGTTGTGTTACAGACTGAATATAAAATGGGTTTTTTCCCTCATCTACCTCATAATGACAAAGTGAAAACATGTTTGTAGAAAAATGTAGTAAATTCATTGAAAATTAAATACAGAAATATCAAATTTCCGTAAGTATTCACACCCCTGAGTCAAAACATGTTAGAATCACCTTTGGCAGTGATTACAGCTGTGAGTATTTCTGGGTAAGTCCCTAAGAGCTATGAGTCTTTCTGGGTAAGCCTCTAAGAGCTGTGAGTCTTTCTGAGTAAGTCCCTAAGAGCTATGAGTCTTTCTGGGTAAGTCTCTAAGAGACTCCACACCTGGATTGTACAATATTGCAAATTATTCTTAAAGAAATTCTTCAAGCTCTGTCAAAAGGTGTTCTAGAGTTTTTTTTTTTTTTTTTCCCCCTCTGGTTCCTCTGACATACTGGTAGAAATGAGGTAAAACTGATTTAAGTTTGCCTGCATTTAAGTCCCCCGGCCACTAGGAGCGCCACTTCTGGTTGAGCATTTTGTTGTTTGCTTATTGCCTTATAAAGCTTGATGAGTGAGGTCTTGGTGCCAGGATCAGTTTGTGGTGGTAAATAGCTGGCTACGAATAACTCTTGGTAGATAGTGTGGTCTACAGCTTATCATGAGGTACTCTACCTCAGGCGAGCAATACCTCGAGACTTCTTTAATATTAGGCATTGCGCGCCAGCTGTTATTGACAAATAGACACACACCACCGCCCCTCGTCTTACCAGACGTAGCAGTTATTGACAAATACACACACCACCGCCCCTCGTCTTACCAGACGTAGCTGCTCTGTCCTGCCGATGCACGGAGAAGCCAGCCAGCTCTATATTATCCGTGTCGTTGTTCAGCCACGTCTCGGTGAAACATAAGATATTACAGTTTTAACGTCTTGTTGGTAGGATAGTCTTTATCGTAGATCATCCAGTCTGTATTCCAATGACGGAAGTTGGCCAATAAAACGGAGGGAAGTGGTGGTTTACAGTAATATAGCTGTTGTAAAGTCCTTTGAGAGTGAATTCTTACTTGCACCTCGCCCTCCTACCCCCTTTCCTCTGTCTTTTCTTCACGCTGATGACTGGGATTTGGGCCTTGTCTTGACAAAGCAGTATATCCTTATATTGGCCTCATTAAAGAAAAAATCTTTGTCCAGTTCGAGATGAGTTCTGATGACCCGAAGCAATTTTCATTACGTACAAAATAAGTTACAAAAGCAGAAAAAAACAAACAAAATGACACAGTTGGTTAGGACCCCGTAAAACGGCAGCCATCTCCACCATTATCAGATCCCCTTCTTTGAGAGGCATTGGGAATGGCAATGGAAAACCTCCCTGGTCTTTGTGTTTGAAATTCACTTCTCCACTGAGGGACCTTACAGATAATTGTGTAGGGTACAGAGATGAAGTAGTCATTAAAAAAATGACAGATTGAATCCATGCAACTTATTATGTGAATTCTTAAGCACATTTTTACTCATTAACTTATTTAGGCATGCCATAACAAAGAGGTTGAATACTGATTGACTCAATACAGTTCAGCTTTTAATTTATAATTAATTTATAAAAAAAATGTCTAAGAACCTAATTCCACTTTTGACATTTTGGGGTGTATGTGTTCGGGTTCTTATTTTTCAGAGTAAATAACTCACACTAGAGAAGCTTTAACCAAGTTTAATTCTTCCCAAAGCTTCTATACAGCTGTATTCAGACTCAACATTTCTCCCATCTATCTATATATATATATATATATATATATATATATATATATATATATATATATATATACATATATACAGTGCCTTGCGAAAGTATTCGGCCCCCTTGAACTTTGCAACCTTTTGCCACATTTCAGGCTTCAAACATAAAGATATAAAACTGTATTTTTTTGTGAAGAATCAACAACAAGTGGGACACAATCATGAAGTGGAACGACATTTATTGGATATTTCAAACTTTTTTAACAAATCAAAAACTGAAAAATTGGGCATGCAAAATTATTGCAGTTTGGTTGTGTATCGGAGGACGTATGACTTTCAACCTTTGTCTCTCCCGAGCCCTTACGGGAGTTGTAGCGATGAGACAAGATAGTAGCTACTACAACAATTGGATACCACGAAATTGGGGAGAAAAAGGGGTAAAAAAAAATTAAAAATTATTTAAAAAAAAGTCAAATCCGACAGTGACACAAAATCTCCATTTTAAATTCAGGCTTTAACACAACATAAGGTCGAAGGTCGACGGTCGAAGGTCGACTTTCTGAAGGCAACACCGCAGAACATTATAAAAAATGAAAACGTATCTTTAATCAGATCTTTACTGTAAAATGTAACAAGCGAAGTGATTTTTATCTTCAGATATAGGGTTGATTTATCCCTTTTAAGAACAGACAAAATGTATTTTATTTATTTTATCTTTATTTAACTAGGCAAGTCAGTTAAGAACAAATTCTTATTTTCAATGACGGCCTAGGAACAGTGGGTTAACTGCCTGTTCAGGGGGAGAATGACAGATTTGTACCTTGTCAGCTCGGGGGTTTGAACTTGCAACCTTCCGGTTACTAGTCCAACGCTCAAACCACTAGGCTACCCTGTCGCCCCAAAATTATTTTATGATTTTACATTTTTAAAATGATTTTACATTTTTAAAATGATTTTACATTTTTAAAATGATTTTAAATCAAATTGGGTTACATGTCTGAGATCTACTGTAAATTAAATGTATTATTATTGTAAAATATACAGAGTTTTTTTATTTTTTATCACATAATGGTTGAATTTAACTGTTTTTCTCCTCTGTCAGGTTGGTGTCTCCAGAGGCCCCCCCGAAGAAGTTCCTAGGTCTTGGTTCTAAGTTCCGCTACAGCGGTAGAACCCAGGCTCAGACCCGGAGAGTCTCCTCTCAGATCATCAGGGCCGCGCCCATCTTCGAACGCTCCTCCTCCAAACGCTACACCATGTCGCGCAGCTTGGACGGAGGTACAGAGTTCATGTGGAGGCTATATACAGGGGGTACCAGTACAGAGTCAATGTGGAGACTATATACAGGGGGTACCAGTACAGAGTCAATGTGGAGGCTATATACAGGGGGTACCGGTACAGAGTCAATGTGGAGGCTATATACAGGGTGTTACGGTACAGAGTTGATGTGGAGGCTATATGCAGGGTATTACGGTACAGAGTCAATGTGGAGGCTATATACAGGGGGTACCGGTACAGAGTCAATGTGGAGGCTATATACTTATTCATTAACTGTGTTTAAATGTTCACAATGCCCAGTACTTTACCTCATTCTAAGTAGTATGCTATATACTTGAAATAGAGTCTCTTAGATTAACTGCTATGCTAGTGTGGACATTTTTTCTAAACCACCACACCTATTGATTCTGTCAACGGGCAAAGGGGGGATATCCACAGGTTGTTAAAACCAGTCATAGTCTTGGAGTCTGTGTTTCTGTAAGACTAAAGCTTCGATCACACCGACAGCGTCGGTACATTTCGGTACACCAGAAAGACATTCATTTCCCAATGAAAAACGCTGCGTTTTGCCTTGCAGAGGCAGTGTGTTCTGTGTGTTCTGTGTGTTCTGTGTGTTCTGTGTGTTCTGTGTGTTCTGTGTGTTCTGTGTGTTCTGTGTGTTCTGTGTGTTCTGTGTGTTCTGTGTGTTCTGTGTGTTTTGTGTGTTCTGTGTGTTCTGTGTGTTCTGTGTGTTCTGTGTGTTCTGTGTGTTTTGTGTGTTTTGTGTGTTCTGTGTGTTCTGTGTGTTCTGTGTGTTCTGTGTGTTCTGTGTGTTCTGTGTGTTCTGTGTGTTCTGTGTGTTTTGTGTGTTTTGTGTGTTCTGTGTGTTCTGTGTGTTCTGTGTGTTCTGTGTGTTCTGTGTGTTCTGTGTGTTTTGTGTGTTCTGTGTGTTCAGTGTGTTCAGTGTGTTCAGTGTGTTCAGTGTGTTCAGTGTGTTCAGTGTGTTCAGTGTGTTCTGTGTGTTCAGTGTGTTCAGTGTGTTCAGTGTGTTCAGTGTGTTCAGTGTGTTCAGTGTGTTCAGTGTGTTCAGTGTGTTCAGTGTGTTCTGTGTGTTCTGTGTGTTCTGTGTGTTCAGTGTGTTCTGTGTGGTGCCCTATGTTGGATGTAGCGTTCCTATGCGATTTAAAAACTGTATGCGTAGACCGTTTGACAGAAATGGTAGCAGAAGGTAAATGTTGATAAACTTATGTCGCGTACATATGCAGATGGTGCTGTGTACCGCAGGGGCTGTGTACCGCGGGGCCGTGTACCGCGGGGCCGTGTACTGCGGGGGCCGTGTACCGCGGGGGCCGTGTACCGCGGGGCCATCGGTGTGTTGGAAGTTTGAGTTTTACCCCCCACTAATGTAAAAGGCACAATGTGTTGCTTAAACAACAACAAAGCAGTCACCCTGCCCCTTTGGTATATCTAATGTTACGGTTAGGATTTTGGGACAGTAAGCTGATCCTAGATCAGTTCCTAAGGTCATGACTTACCTGAGGATGAACCATACAGAGAACTAGTGTTTGGGACAGTAAGCTGATCCTAGATCAGTTCCTAAGGTCATGACTTAACTGAGGATGAACCATACAGAGAACTAGTGTTTGGGACAGTAAGCTGATCCTAGATCAGTTCCTAAGGTCATGACTTACCTGAGGATGAACCATACAGAGAACTAGTGTTTGGGACAGTAAGCTGATCCTAGATCAGTTCCTAAGGTCATGACTTACCTGCGGATGAACCATACAGAGAACTAGTGTTTGGGACAGTAAGCTGATCCTAGATCAGTTCCTAAGGTCATGACTTAACTGAGGATGAACCATACAGAGAACTAGTGTTTGGGACAGTAAGCTGATCCTAGATCAGTTCCTAAGGTCATGACTTAACTGAGGATGTACCACACAGAGAACTAATGTTTGGTTTCCTCTATAAACCCTCACCGTGCCTCCTACCAGCGCCCGTAACAGAGAACCACGACACCCTGATGAGGGAAGCTACGCCCGCCAAAGCTGTCGCCGCTGGAGACCTGATCACCACGGTAACGCCGGAGAAGAAGGCGGAGGAGGAGAAGGCCGAGGAAGAGGAGGGACAGACCGACGCTACAGAGACGTCAGATCCTAATGTCCCCTCAACCCCCCTCAGACACGACAACAAGGTAAACATCATCATCCTCCTCCTTCCTCATATTAGCCAATGGGATTAGTCTTAGAGGTTTGGTTTGTTTTAAAGAGTGCCATTAGCAAAGGACCAATATGATTGATCCAGGGCGACCTAGCAACTCTGAGTTGAAGTTACACTCACAAGCTGAAAAACAGATCCTATAAACTTCAATGCCTCCTTGCTCTGAGTCCGTTCTATATGACAACCGGAGGGGTTGTGCTGCGAAGAAATATCAATGACTTAGCCCGCTAACTTGAAGACATATTCGGAAATATTCTGAGATTATATATATATATATTTTTTTTTTAGAAAGTTAAGCTTGAAATGGTCATGGTCTAATTGACACAAAAACACATTGAAGTTTAGCTTTAGTCAATAGTTATTTCTGGTTGTTTATCAAAGATAGCCGGCTAGTTCGTTGATCGTGATTTATTGTATATAAAGAACTTTAGATTGACGGAATCCTAAACGGCTGTCTATCCATGGACATTACTCCCTGATGTTGCTTTATCACTGTCAGTACTGTCAAAGGACGTTACAACCTCTATATTACTGTCAAAGGACGTTACAACATCTATATTACTGTCAAAGGACGTTACAACATCTATATTACTGTCAAAGGACGTTACAACCTCTATATTACTGTCAAAGGACGTTACAACATCTATATTACTGTCAAAGGACGTTACAACATCTATATTACTGTCAAAGGACGTTACAACCTCTATATTACTGTCAAAGGACGTTACAACATCTATATTACTGTCAAAGGACGTTACAACATCTATATTACTGTCAAAGGACGTTACAACATCTATATTACTGTCAAAGGACGTTACAACATCTATATTACTGTCAAAGGACGTTACAACCTCTATATTACTGTCAAAGGACGTTACAACATCTATATTACTGTCAAAGGACGTTACAACATCTATATTACTGTCAAAGGACGTTACAACATCTATATTACTGTCAAAGGACGTTACAACCTCTATATTACTGTCAAAGGACGTTACAACATCTATATTACTGTCAAAGGACGTTACAACATCTATAATACTGTCAAAGGACGTTACAACATCTATATTACTGTCAAAGGACGTTACAACATCTATATTACTGTCAAAGGACGTTACAACAGATTTATTACTGTCAAAGGACGTTACAACCTCTATATTACTGTCAAAGGACGTTACAACCTCTATATTACTGTCAAAGGACGTTACAACATCTATATTACTGTCAAAGGACGTTACAACATCTATATTACTGTCAAAGGACGTTACAACCTCTATATTACTGTCAAAGGACGTTACAACATCTATATTACTGTCAAAGGACGTTACAACATCTATATTACTGTCAAAGGACGTTACAACATCTATATTACTGTCAAAGGACGTTACAACATCTATATTACTGTCAAAGGACGTTACAACATCTATATTACTGTCAAAGGACGTTACAACATCTATATTACTGTCAAAGGACGTTACAACATCTATATTACTGTCAAAGGACGTTACAACATCTATATTACTGTCAAAGGACGTTACAACATCTATATTACTGTCAAAGGACGTTACAACATCTATATTACTGTCAAAGGACGTTACAACATCTATATTACTGTCAAAGGCCGTTACAACATCTATATTACTGTCAAAGGACGTTACAACCTCTATATTACTGTCAAAGGACGTTACAACATCTATATTACTGTCAAAGGACGTTACAACCTCTATATTACTGTCAAAGGACGTTACAACCTCTATATTACTGTCAAAGGACGTTACAACATCTATATTACTGTCAAAGGACGTTACAACATCTATATTACTGTCAAAGGACGTTACAACCTCTATATTACTGTCAAAGGACGTTACAACCTCTATATTACTGTCAAAGGACGTTACAACATCTATATTACTGTCAAAGGACGTTACAACATCTATATTACTGTCAAAGGACGTTACAACATCTATATTACTGTCAAAGGACGTTACAACAGATTTATTACTGTCAAAGGACTTTACAACAGATTTATTACTGTCAAAGGACGTTACAACAGATTTATTACTGTCAAAGGACGTTACAACCTCTATATTACTGTCAAAGGACGTTACAAGATCTATATTACTGTCAAAGGACGTTACAACAGATTTATTACTGTCAAAGGACGTTACAACATCTATATTACTGTCAAAGGACGTTACAACATCTATATTACTGTCAAAGGACGTTACAACATCTATATTACTGTCAAAGGACGTTACAACATCTATATTACTGTCAAAGGACGTTACAACATCTATAATACTGTCAAAGGACGTTACAACCTCTATATTACTGTCAAAGGACGTTACAACCTCTATATTACTGTCAAAGGACGTTACAACATCTATATTACTGTCAAAGGACGTTACAACATCTATATTACTGTCAAAGGACGTTACAACATCTATATTACTGTCAAAGGACGTTACAACATCTATATTACTGTCAAAGGACGTTACAACATCTATATTACTGTCAAAGGACGTTACAACAGATTTATTACTGTCAAAGGACTTTACAACAGATTTATTACTGTCAAAGGACGTTACAACATATTTATTACTGTCAAAGGACGTTACAACATCTATATTACTGTCAAAGGACGTTACAACATCTATAATACTGTCAAAGGACGTTACAACATCTATATTACTGTCAAAGGACGTTACAACATCTATATTACTGTCAAAGGACGTTACAACAGATTTATTACTGTCAAAGGACGTTACAACCTCTATATTACTGTCAAAGGACGTTACAACCTCTATATTACTGTCAAAGGACGTTACAACATCTATATTACTGTCAAAGGACGTTACAACATCTATATTACTGTCAAAGGACGTTACAACCTCTATATTACTGTCAAAGGACGTTACAACATCTATATTACTGTCAAAGGACGTTACAACATCTATATTACTGTCAAAGGACGTTACAACATCTATATTACTGTCAAAGGACGTTACAACATCTATATTACTGTCAAAGGACGTTACAACATCTATATTACTGTCAAAGGACGTTACAACATCTATATTACTGTCAAAGGACGTTACAACATCTATATTACTGTCAAAGGACGTTACAACATCTATATTACTGTCAAAGGACGTTACAACATCTATATTACTGTCAAAGGACGTTACAACATCTATATTACTGTCAAAGGACGTTACAACATCTATATTACTGTCAAAGGACGTTACAACATCTATATTACTGTCAAAGGCCGTTACAACATCTATATTACTGTCAAAGGACGTTACAACCTCTATATTACTGTCAAAGGACGTTACAACATCTATATTACTGTCAAAGGACGTTACAACCTCTATATTACTGTCAAAGGACGTTACAACCTCTATATTACTGTCAAAGGACGTTACAACATCTATATTACTGTCAAAGGACGTTACAACATCTATATTACTGTCAAAGGACGTTACAACCTCTATATTACTGTCAAAGGACGTTACAACCTCTATATTACTGTCAAAGGACGTTACAACATCTATATTACTGTCAAAGGACGTTACAACATCTATATTACTGTCAAAGGACGTTACAACATCTATATTACTGTCAAAGGACGTTACAACAGATTTATTACTGTCAAAGGACTTTACAACAGATTTATTACTGTCAAAGGACGTTACAACAGATTTATTACTGTCAAAGGACGTTACAACCTCTATATTACTGTCAAAGGACGTTACAAGATCTATATTACTGTCAAAGGACGTTACAACAGATTTATTACTGTCAAAGGACGTTACAACATCTATATTACTGTCAAAGGACGTTACAACATCTATATTACTGTCAAAGGACGTTACAACATCTATATTACTGTCAAAGGACGTTACAACATCTATATTACTGTCAAAGGACGTTACAACATCTATAATACTGTCAAAGGACGTTACAACCTCTATATTACTGTCAAAGGACGTTACAACCTCTATATTACTGTCAAAGGACGTTACAACATCTATATTACTGTCAAAGGACGTTACAACATCTATATTACTGTCAAAGGACGTTACAACATCTATATTACTGTCAAAGGACGTTACAACATCTATATTACTGTCAAAGGACGTTACAACATCTATATTACTGTCAAAGGACGTTACAACATCTATAATACTGTCAAAGGACGTTACAACCTCTATATTACTGTCAAAGGACGTTACAACATCTAGATTACTCTCAAAGGACGTTACAAAGGTAGAAAGTACGATAAGTCTTCACAACCCATGCCTAGATGAACCTCCCAAGTCTTCTCCTGAACGGTTAAGGAGTGTCATTTCCTGTTTTAGAGTATAGTGGTGTCACCCCACAAAAGGATTCATTATTTCAAGGTTTATACAAATATGTCCATTCAATAGAATGTTCCGTCTGTAAAACAACAGTCCAAACCCAATGTCTCTAAAAGAAAGTGGCAGCCGATTTTGCTCTGAGAATGTAGCATGTTTTTAAGTGAATTTGAACGTCATCACAGGCATGATCAGAAAGTGGTCACTGCCTCAGTAGAACTGTGGGCTCGCTACTTGGCAGAACGGCGCTAACTTCCGACGTCAACTTGACAAGCTAATTTACTAGCGGCGTGTTAAGGTTTGTGAGTGAAAAGAGGGGATTTTTCTAAATGAAATCCACTGAATACAGAACTAAATGAGGACTAAATATATTCTGAACAGAAATATAAACGCAACATGTCGATTGTTGCTCCCAATGTTTCATGAGCTGAAATTAAAAGATCACAGAAATTTTCCATACGTACAAAAATCTTATTTCTCTGAGGAGTATCTTTGTATATAATAAAGCCCTTTTGTGGTAAAAAAAACCCCAAACGTATTCTGATTGGCTGGACCTGGCTCCCAAGTGGGTGGGCCTATGCCCTCCCAGGCCCACCCATGGCTGCGCCCCTGCCCAGTCA
This sequence comes from Oncorhynchus clarkii lewisi, assembly GCF_045791955.1. NCBI lineage: Eukaryota > Metazoa > Chordata > Actinopteri > Salmoniformes > Salmonidae > Oncorhynchus > Oncorhynchus clarkii. The sequence goes on along the minus strand of NC_092166.1, from coordinate 4,381,776 downwards.
TGTGAAAGCCATAGATTATGGCCTAATTCATTCATTTCAATTGATTTCTTTCTATCTACTGTAACTCAGTAAAATCATTGAAGTTGTTGCATTTATTTTGTACTTACAAAGCTAACAGACTAAATTTCAATATCCACCCTCCGCGAGAGACCGTCTGTTCCTGTTTTCGTTGTGTATTTCTGAGTCCTTTAAATCGCCATAGAAACGGCCCCCTCTCAACGTAGTTTGATCGCCAATATAGGCATTGAAAGCCAAGGATCTGGAGGTGAACATGACGAAGGTATCAAATTGATCTTGATTTGGAGGTGGATCCAGCAGAAACGTCACAACAGTGCAGCTTGGCATGGTCTTAGAAGGGCGCACGGCTCTCGAACTTCGCCTCTCCCGAGTCCGTACAGGGAGTTGCAGCGATGAGACAAGACTGTAACTACCAATTGGAGAGAAAAAGGGTTAAAACGTTTTTTTGTGTTTTTTGAAACAAACATAAAACTAAATAATATTTTACACTGTCAAGTCTATTAAGGTGGTAATATTGTAGAGAACAATCTAATGATTCATTATGTGTAATTGATGATGACATAGGGCGAAGAAAACAACATTTTGACATTCATTTCATAGCACCCTCTTGAATTGTCCAGTTGTTCTGTACATTGTACAGCAGTGACTGAACTCCCTACAGCGAATGACTTGGCCGTTATTATGAATTTCCCCCAATGCTTCCAGCTTATTTACCCACTGCTATACTACAACTGACTGCTTCTTGTCTAATTAGCCTTTTCTTTTCTCCTCCTGTCCATTCTGCTCACATGTATTGACTCACCATCCATACCATCTCCCGTCCATTCTGCTCACATGTATTGACTCACCATCCATACCATCTCCCGTCCATTCTGCTCACATGTATTGACTCACCATCCATACCATCTCCCGTCCATTCTGCTCACATGTATTGACTCACCATCCATACCATCTCCCGTCCATTCTGCTCACATGTATTGACTCACCATCCATACCATCTCCCGTCCATTCTGCTCACATGTATTGACTCACCATCCATACCATCTCCCGTCCATTCTGCTCACATGTATTGACTCACCATCCATACCATCTCCCGTCCATTCTGCTCACATGTATTGACTCACCATCCATACCATCTCCCGTCCATTCTGCTCACATGTATTGACTCACCATCCATACCATCTCCCGTCCATTCTGCTCATATGTATTGACTCACCATCCATACCATCTCCCGTCCATTCTGCTCACATGTATTGACTCACCATCCATACCATCTCCCGTCCATTCTGCTCATATGTATTGACTCACCATCCATACCATCTCCCTTCCATTCTGCTCATATGTATTGGCTCACCATCCATACCATCTCCCTTCCATTCTGCTCACATGTATTGACTCACCATCCATACCATCTCCCTTCCATTCTGCTCATATGTATTGACTCACCATCCAAACCATCTCCCGTCTGCACTCCCTCCCTCAGCACTCCCCGTGCCTGTATTCCCGTGACCCCCTCCGCTCTGAGCTCTCCCTCCCTTCCTCCCCCGTGGCCTCCACTAAGGTCCGTCGGCGGCGCAGGGAGAACGCGTCCCGTAAACGCTGTGCGTCCGTCAGCCCGGTTAAATCCTCTGCGGGGTGCCGTCGGCGCCAGGCCAAAGCGGACCGCGCCGCCGCCCTCCTAGAGGAGCAGGTGTTACTCCTGTCGGCCCGGAAACAGCGTCTAGAACAGCTGAAGGCCCACGGGAGGCGGGGCGGCACTCTGTTCTCCTTCTCCCTGCACCTCCCCGACCTCTCCTCTTACCTAGACGAGGATGGCTACCTCACCTTCCCCGACATCACGGAGCTCACCTTCCTCCCTGAGAGCGTGCAGCACTTCCGTCCGTTCAGGTCACCCTCCCTCATCCCCTGCTTCCTCTTCATCTTCTTCTTCCTCTTGTCCACGTCGTTCTCGGTGCCCTACGCCCTCACGCTGTCCTTCCCGCTGGCGCTGTGTCTGTGCTACCTGGAGCCCAAGGCGGCTTCTCTCACCGCATCCATCGCTCAGGGCCTGCATCAACATGACAGTTGTTCAGAGGAAGAGGAAGAGGAAGATGAAGAGGTGTGTCCTACTTACAGTAGGCCTTAAACTATACTATTCCAGTAAGGTCACAGAATAGTCTTAGTGCGTCCTGTCCAGACTTGGGCTACGTCCAAAAATGGCACCCTATTCCCGATTCCCGGGCTCTGGTCAAAAGTAATGCCCTGTATAGGAAATAGGGTTCTGGTCTAAAGTAGTGCCCTGTATAGGGAATAGGGTTCTGGTCTAAAGTAGTGCCCTGTATAGGGAATAGGGTTCTGGTCTAAAGTAGTGCCCTGTATAGGGAATAGGGTTCTGGTCTAAAGTAGTGCCCTGTATAGGAAATAGGGTTCTGGTCTAAAGTAGTGCCCTGTATAGGGAATAGGGCTCTGGTCTAAAGTAGTGCCCTGTATAGGGAATAGGGCTCTGGTCTAAAGTAGTGCCCTGTATAGGGAATAGGGCTCTAGTCTAAAGTAGTGCCCTGTATAGGGAATAGGGCTCTGGTCTAAAGTAGTGCCCTGTATAGGGAATAGGGCTCTGGTCTAAAGTAGTGCCCTGTATAGGGAATAGGGTGCCATTTTCAGACGCACCCTCAATGACTTTGTCTGTCAAGTGTTCCTACTTTCAGAGCCTCGTCTCTTGATGACATCGTCATGACATCGCCATCACATGATCCACATTTTATTATCTTAATGCATACGGAGTTCATGCGAGTTGCCCTAGCACCATTTCCTGTTGGATGGCTTTTATTTTTTTTATTTTTAAAGAATGTTAGCTTCTAATATGAAGGTAAACTCCAATGTAGTTTGGCGTGATGGCTGATTTACCACAGCGGGGACCTTTGTCAGTTTGAGGGTGGATTTAGAGGGTATGTTGCTTCACCCTCCCCATCTCGTGTCATCTTCATTCACGGCCGTACACTCTGGCTGCTTTAGACTAGATGCATACAGACACACTGTTCCACTCAGTCAGTCTCTCTGCATTTACAGTGCCTTGCGAAAGTATTCGGCCCCCTTGAACTTTGCGACCTTTTGCCACATTTCAGACTTCAAACATAAAGATATAAAACTGTATTTTTTTGTGACGAATCAACAACAAGTGGGACACAATCATGAAGTGGAACGACATTTATTGGATATTTCAAACTTTTTTAACAAATCAAAAACTGAAAAATTGGGCGTGCAAAATTATTCAGCCCCCTTAAGTTAATACTTTGTAGCGCCACCTTTTGCTGCGATTACAGCTGTAAGTCGCTTGGGGTATGTCTCTATCAGTTTTGCACATCGAGAGACTGACATTTTTTCCCATTCCTCCTTGCAAAACAGCTCGAGCTCAGTGAGGTTGGATGGAGAGCATTTGTGAACAGCAGTTTTCAGTTCTTTCCACAGATTCTCGATTGGATTCAGGTCTGGACTTTGACTTGGCCATTCTAACACCTGGATATGTTTATTTTTGAACCATTCCATTGTAGATTTTGCTTTATGTTTTGGATCATTGTCTTGTTGGAAGACAAATCTCCGTCCCAGTCTCAGGTCTTTTGCAGACTCCATCAGGTATTTTGCAGACTCCATCTTCCAGAATGGTCCTGTATTTGGCTCCATCCATCTTCCCATCAATTTTAACCATCTTCCCTGTCCCTGCTGAAGAAAAGCAGGCCCAAACCATGATGCTGCCACCACCATGTTTGACAGTGGGGATGGTGTGTTCAGGGTGATGAGCTGTGTTGCTTTTACGCCAAACATAACGTTTTGCATTGTTGCCAAAAAGTTCAATTTTGGTTTCATCTGACCAGAGCACCTTCTTCCACATGTTTGGTGTGTCTCCCAGGTGGCTTGTGGCAAACTTTAAACAACACTTTTTATGGATATCTTTAAGAAATGGCTTTCTTCTTGCCACTCTCCTTTGCCACCCTCTTGGCTGCATCTCTGATCAGTCTTCTCCTTGTATGAGCTGAAAGTTTAGAGGGACGGCCAGGTTTTGGTAGATTTGCAGTGGTCTGATACGCCTTCCATTTCAATATTATATGCTCTCTGCGCTTTTGACGGACCTCTGAGACTATCACAGTGCAGGTGCATTTATACGGAGACTTGATTACACACAGGTGGATTGTATTTATCATCATTAGTCATTTAGGTCAACATTGGATCATTCAGAGATCCTCACTGAACTTCTGGAGAGAGTTTGCTGCACTGAAAGTAAAGGGGCTGAATAATTTTGCACGCCCAATTTTTCAGTTTTTGATTTGTTAAAAAAGTTTGAAATATCCAATAAATGTCGTTCCACTTCATGATTGTGTCCCACTTGTTGTTGATTCTTCACAAAAAAATACAGTTTTATATCTTTATGTTTGAAGCCTGAAATGTGGCAAAAGGTCGCAAAGTTCAAGGGGGCCGAATACTTTCGCAAGGCACTGTACCTCTAGCTAGATGACACACACACACACACACACACGTCACAGTGAAACAGGAAGCATTTAGCAAGACCAGAGCTGCTATGATGCAAGCCTCTGATGCTTAACACTGTAGTTTATACAGAATTTACTGGAGTCCCGTATAGATCTAGTTCATACAGAATGGACTGGAGTCCCGTATAGATCTAGTTCATACAGAATGGACTGGAGTCCCGTATAGATCTAGTTTATACAGAATTTACTGGAGTCCCGTATAGATCTAGTTCATACAGAATGGACTGGAGTCCCGTATAGATCTAGTTCATACAGAATGGACTGGAGTCCCGTATAGATCTAGTTTATACAGAATGGACTGGAGTCCCGTATAGATCTAGTTTATACAGAATGGACTGGAGTCCCGTATAGATCTAGTTCATACAGAATGGACTGAAGTCCCGTATAGATCTAGTTTACTGGAGTCCCGTATAGATCTAGTTTACTGGAGTCCCGTATAGATCTAGTTTACTGGAGTCCCGTATAGATCTAGTTTACTGGTGTCCCGTATAGATCTAGTTTATACAGAATGGACTGGAGTCCCGTATAGATCTAGTTTATACAGAATGGAGTCCCGTATAGATCTAGTTTATACAGAATGGAGTCCCGTATAGATCTAGTTTATACAGAATGGAGTCCCGTATAGATCTAGGTTTACTGGAGTCCCGTATAGATCTAGTTTATACAGAATGGAGTCCCGTATAGATCTAGTTCATACAGAATGGAGTCCCGTTTAGATCTAGTTTACTGGAGTCCCGTATAGATCTAGTTTATACAGAATGGAGTCCCGTATAGATCTAGTTTATACAGAATGGACTGGAGTCCCATATAGATCTAGTTCATTCAGAATGGACTGGAGTCCAGTATAGATCTAGTTTACTGGAGTCCCGTATAGATCTAGTTCATACAGAATGGACTGGAGTCCCGTATAGATCTAGTTCATACAGAATGGAGTCCCGTATAGATCTAGTTCCACTAATGCAGAGAGACTGATAAGTCCCCTCCATACCCATTACATCCCTATAGAATCATCTTGCACATGGATGCTAAGAGGAGGCCTGAAAGTCTGACCACATTTTAACACCAGGTCAATTGAAGGCTTTTGAAGGAGAAAAAATGAATAGTTTTGGTTTATAAATTATAAACTTACCCAGCTAACTTATGGGCTAAATATTATGGGCTAACTGAAACAAAGTATTGCTTTCCAAATCAAATCGAGCAACAAAAAAAAAAAGATTTTATTACAGAACATAATTATTGGATTTGACCGAAGTGTCCTTAAACCGTAAGGTTAACATTTCCTCTGAGTCTGTTTGTAAACTATGTTTTCTTCTGTTGCTTTTTTCTTCTCCGCCTCGCTGTTGTTTTATCTTTTAACAACTGTGACTGTTTTGCTTTTTAAAACAACCTCATTTTCCCCCAAGGCTGCTCCATCCTCTCTCTTTGTGATCGTTATTAAATGATATTATATTAACAACGTTTGTGTTGAACGTTTGACCTCTCTTCTCTCGTTCCCTGCTTTCTGATCGGAAACGGTTCCGTTTTTTTTGTTTTCTACATACCAGACGGACAGCGAGCAAACGGACTTTGCCTTTGACGGGGAAACTACGGCCACTGAGGTTGGTAGATGCATCCAGGAGAACAACCCTCTCGGGAGTCTGGAAGCATGGAAGACTCCCAAGTGTATCCATCATTGAGGGAGAGAATTTCCCTATGGTTTAATATTTAATAGATTCTGTTTATTTTTCAGTATTCACCATGGTTGAGTTCTTGGGGGATGCCTGATTTATTTTTTTTTCCCCCGTATAGTGAATTTTTCTAAAGCAAACGTTCTGCTATGTAGCAAATATATTTTGGGGTGTTATATGTGCATGTTATTAGTATTAGTATGTGTATGTATTAGTATGTGAAGGACTTAATCTCAGGTTTCCTGATTCTGTACTGTACCTGTCTCTCTCTCTCCATCCCTCTACTTTGCTATCTCTCTCTCTCTCTCTCTCTCTCTCCATCCCTCTACTTTGCTATCTCTCTCCCTCCCTCCATCCCTCAACTCCCTCCCTCCATCCCTCAACTCCCTCTATCCCTCAACTCCCTCCCTCCATCCCTCAACTCTCTCCATCCCTCAACTCCCTCCCTCCATCCCTCAACTCCCTCCCTCCATCCCTCAACTCCCTCCCTCATCCCTCACCTCCCTCCCTCATCCCTCACCTCCCTCCCTCATCCCTCACCTCCCTCCCTCCATCCCTCACCTCCCTCCATCTCTCTTCCTCCTTTTTTCTCCTTCTTTCTCTGCGCTGTCAGTCGGAGCCGGAAGATGATCCTTCTGAGATGAGGACACAGGTACTCTGGGTTTACCGTCAAGGCCCGGTTTCCCAAAACCAGCCAATAAGGCTAAGTTGATTGTTAGAGCATCGTTAAGTCTACGAGCTGTTTCCCAAAACCATCGTTACTAAAGTTGCTCTTGAAAACACTCGTAGTCCAACCTCTTCCTCAGACCATTCTAGAACAACGGAGAGCGTCGTAAGATGCTTTTTTTGCCCTCCAGCGTCACTTTATACACACAAGTTCTCCGCTAAACATAGAATCAAGATGTTTATCTGCGTGACCCTATGAGGGGCGTGGTGCTTGGCCTTAAAAAACTCTTTATCTGAGCAATTATAATAGTGTCAAATCATTTTAATTCCTTTTTTTTTGTATACAATATAGCTGAATTATTTATTTTATTACAGTTTGTTATTGCTCATCTTTATGAAGGGTGTCGATAATGTGGGTCTCCGTTTGTATGTGTCTCTGCTACCTGTATATTGCCTCGTCTAGCCTGCCTTCTGCTACATTATACACAGTGCCTTCAGGAAGTATTCACACCCCTTGTTCCCACATTTTGTTGTGTTACAGCCTGAATTTTAAATTCATTAAATGTTGTCTGGGTTTTTTTTTTTGTCACTGGCTTACACACAAAATACCCCCACGATGTCAAAGTAGAATTAGGTTTTTCATATTTATTTTTACAAATTAATCATTTGCTCATCAATAAGTGCTCACCAACATGGGCGTGCTCACCCCCCTGGACGTGCTCACCCCCTGGACATTGTGTGCTGAAGGGTGTATTTGTTCTCATAAGTGTTCTAATCACAAACAATTGAGTTATTCTTCAATGTGTAAGATGTCTAAGAAAAGGACTGAGACGACGATGGCTAAGCCGGGTTCGGGGTGGAGATCCTGCGGTTATAAGCGTTTCTCTGAAACAGAAACCATCTAGTTTGTCTTGGCTCAGGCGACCCTCACTCGAACCAGTCCGTGTGCGTATTGCCACGTACTGCGTACAAACTCCCTGGAAATACGTGTGGCATTCTTGAGGAATTACCGATGGCGACTTTCCTTTCCTGGATACCGGTACCTCGGCTGGGACCGAGGTGCAGGAAGAGGAGATTGATTGGTCGGTCAGAGCAAATGTCTGCCTGGGCGTGGGGTATGTGGTGGCTGCCTGCGCCCAACCCGGCTCCTGTGCACTCTTGTCGGTTACAGGAGGCTACTCACCTGTGTCGGCCAAAGGTCACGCATCGCTTCCTAGACTTGATGTCGATGATCCGGTCCCACGTAGACTTTCGAAGTCCGGATTGGTTAACTTGCAGAGGTGAGCTAACATTAGCTATTCGTGTCTCCCCACGTTGGAGTTGCTGGGGTAGCTCTCTTGTTTAGTATGCAAAGGGGCAGTTCTTTCAGAGCTGTCTGTCCCATTCCCAGCTAGGTAATAAGGGTCTTTGTCTCCAGTACGTGTGACTGGTCATTAGGGCAACCTCCATGATAATTTTTTTCCCCTGGGTCTATTTTTAACGTGCCCGGTGCCATCCAATTACAGCAACTTATCTTACCGCCTGAACAGAGTGAGGCTCGTTGTGACAAGAGTACCCCCAATCGGCACGGCCAATCAGGGTACGTCACTGATCGCCGGAGCCCTTGTAACCAGAGTGGGCCGGGCTTTAGGCAAACCTTGGCACCTAAACACAGTTCTTTTTATTTTTTTTCTACCGAGTTTCACAGTGGTCACCGGTGTTAGAAGGGATGTCTCCCGTATGTGAGTTCGATGAAAAGTGGAAATGGAAGAAGAACCGATCTCACGGGAGTCTCGCTGTCTGCTCCGACCAATTTACATGCATGCGCAGTGTCGCCCTGGATCATGTGAACAGTGAGGTCAGCATGCGGGCTGTGCGTCCCCCCCCCTCCCAACGCTGCTGCAGCGTCATCACGTTGATTGTTCCGAGGCCTCGCCCCCTTGTTTTGATTGGAGGAAATATCATCCCAGCTCCAGAAGCAGGCAATCCGAGTGGTTCCTGGTGTCGAAGATTCGGGACTGCTGGTACAGCCGGTAATCCTGGTTACGACAAGGAAACGAGTTTTTTGTGTCCCATTCTAGACCTACGTTCCCTCAGCAAGCACCTCAGAGTCTACAAAATAGCTGCCCGGCTAATTACAGCGATTGGCTGGTGGTGGTGGAGTCGAGGGGGGCGCACATCCATGCTACTGTCCAGTTTCTAGGCTTTATAAGAAACCTGAAAAAGATTTGTCTGACATTCCATTTCTGGGTCTCGAGCTAGACTCACTTATCATGCTTTTCTATCCACGCGTAGGGTGTCCGGCTTCCAGCTCAGCTTAGCCACATTTCGACTGGTGCGTTTTCGCCAGTGTCAATTCCTACTAGGGATGATGGCTTCTGTGATGGAAGTCGTTCCCCCGAAAACAATTCTATTCGGGGGGTATGGACACTGGTGTGGAGTACTTTGCATGGCAATTACCCGGAGTATCTCCCCCCCGTTTATGTCAGGCTCAGCTTGTGTTGGTCAATACCGACAATATGTTATTGGTGGCGCGCATCAACACATGGGGAGAGACGGTCCCCCTCCTAACCTTGGCTCGTTCCCTATCAGGGGGTCGAATACTTATCTAATCAATATATGTTCATGTTTTATTTTTTTATTTGACTAATTTTACACCCCCCCCCCCCCCCCCCCCCCCAAAAAAAAAAAAATGTTTTTACACTTTGACATTCGTGTGTTTTCTGTAGATCGTTGACCAAAACAAAACTTTCTGAAGGCCCTGTATATACAGTATAGCGCCTGTCACATTCATGTTTCTTTTTGGGGGGCCATTTTGTTCGACCTTGTTGGCTGATATGTTCCGGTATGTTTCATTACATCTCGGTGAGATGATTCTAACTATTGACCACAGCCTTACGCAACAAAACTCTATAGTACTCTAGTATTCTGCTGTAGTACTCTACTGTAGTACTCTAATCTAGTACTCTACTGTAGTAATCTAATCTAGTACTCTACTGTAGTAATCTAATCTAGTACTCTACTGTAGTACTCTAATCTAGTACTCTACTGTAGTAATCTAATCTAGTACTCTACTGTAGTAATCTAATCTAGTACTCTACTGTAGTAATCTAGTATTCTACTGGAGTAATCTAATCTAGTACTCTATTGTAGTAATCTAATCTAGTACTCTACTGTAGTAATCTAATCTAGTACTCTACTGTAGTAATCTAATCTAGTACTCTACTGTAGTAATCTAGTACTCTACTGTAGTAATCTAATCTAGTACTCTACTGGAGTAATCTAATCTAGTACTCTACTGTAGTAATCTAGTACTCTACTGTAGTAATCTAATCTAGTACTCTACTGGAGTAATCTAATCTAGTACTCTACTGGAGTAATCTAATCTAGTACTCTACTGTAGTACTCTAATCTACTACTCTACTGTAGTAATCTAATCTAGTACTCTACTGGAGTAATCTAATCTAGTACTCTACTGTAGTACTCTAATCTACTACTCTACTGTAGTAATCTAATCTAGTACTCTACTGTAGTACTCTAATCTAGTACTCTACAGTAGTAATCTAATCTAGTACTCTACTGTAGTACTCTAATCTAGTACTCTACTGTAGTAATCTAGTACTCTACTGGAGTAATCTAATCTAGTACTCTACTGGAGTAATCTAATCTAGTACTCTAGCGTAACACTTCAGATATGAATTTTTCTAGCATTGCACCGTGCACCGAAACGTCTTTACTCCACACTATATAACATTTTAAAATAAAATAAAATGTTTTGGGCACCAGAATTGTTTTACTTTCGAGTTCTATTAAATGTCTCACGTTTCGAAATGAACTAAAGGTATTGACCTTTTTTTATTTTATTTAGAAAATGTATTTATTTTTTGTCCAAGTTTATATAAAATAATATGTCATATTCCCTGCAACTTTCTGAAGAACCAACGTGTGTGTGTGTGTGTGTGTGTGTGTGTGTGTGTGTGTGTGTGTGTGTGTGTGTGTGTGTGTGTGTGTGTGTGTGTGTGTGTGTGTGTGTGTGTGTGTGTGTGTGTGTGTGTGTGTGTGTGTGTGTGTGTGTGTGTGTGTGTGTGTGTGTGTGTGTGTGTGTGTGTGTGTGTGCTGCTCGAAAGGGGCTTTATTACAGACCGATGTCAACTAGATTGAATCATTCAATTTCTATCGATCTGTTACGATTATTATTCTGGCGAGCAATGGTTGATTCTAGGGCAACGTTTAATGACCGAAGACTAAATTAAATGTTTCTAATTATGGACAAGTTGAACTAACAAAATGTTGAACATTTATAAGCAGCGTCAACTATCTAAATCAGCCACCCCACAAAAATAATAAACCTGCACCACCCCTGTCAAAATATTGCTCTGCCGTCTTGGACTGTAGCCTACAATGTTCAATATTTGCGCGTCGGGGGGTTAGGGTCGGGTACGGGCCTTAGATTTTCACTTTATCACATATAGTGGGGCGGATTGGTAATTGGGATGGGTTATTAGCAATTACGGCCAGGTACGGATTAACTACCTCTGTGTGTAGTCGTTAGCGATGCTAATGATAACGCTTTTGAAAAGTGAACTACAAAGTTAGCCTATGCCTACCTGGCAGAATCAGGATTATTTGTATCAATCCAGTGGCCAATTATTTCTGCAAACTCCGTCACATGTCCTACAGAAACACCGCTAACCTAACGACAATGCTATGCACACTTGAATTAAAGGGTAACACCGTTCAAAAATCTAAATTTGTTCGATTTTTTTTTTCTTTCCCCCAGACCTCAAAATGAATCCCATAATGTGAGTTTTAATCAGTGTTGTGGACTTGGATCATCCAATTACGTTGTTTTTTTCTAAAAAATAAAAAAATAAAAATCTGTGGGATCGTTTTGTTATCGAGTGTCGTGACACCTAGTATCGAAGTCAAAATGACGATATGGTGAAAACGCTACATTCCTTACGCCTCGCTCTCCCCTCTTGTCTTTCCAGTATAGTTTCATAAGGCGAATTAAAGGAGAGAACGTTTTTATCAAGCATAGTAATCTCATGTTAGAGGTTAGTGAAAAAACCAAAAAGCATGATGTGCATTACGCATGCAGGTCTGTTAGTGTGATGAACCCCCTGACTGTGGCAAAAATAAACTGACTGCATCAACAAAATTAATATTGATTATATATAATATAATAATACTACTGGGACATTTGGACGCATCTTATCCTACGGCCTTTGAAGTGTTGATACTCACCTTATCGACTTGGTACAGCTCTAGTGAATTGCCTAAAACACTAAACCCTAAAACCCTCTAACCCTAAACCCTAAAACCCTAAGCTACTTATCGTTGTGTGAAATACTCTAACTCTGTGTAGCGATAGAGAGGACTGAATGGCGAATCATCTAACCCTAAAACCCTAAACCCTAAAACCCTAAAACACTAAACCCTTAAACCCTAAACCCTTAAACCCTAAACCGTAAAACCCTAAAACCCTAGCGAGAAGTGGGAGTGTTGTTCTGAAGCCATGCTGCAATGCATCCTCATTAGTCATCCTGGGGTGCTTTCCAATTTGGCACCCTACTCCCTATATATAGTGCACAACTTTAGATCAGATCCCTATGGGAGCCTGGTCAAAAGTAGTGCACTATAAGGGAATTAGGGTGCCGTTTGAGACGCAGAACCTACTCTTGTTACTTTGGTTTATCCCATTCTGGCCTAGTTATGCTACTGTGCCTGCTGTCTGTGCTGAGCCTCCAGAGTCATTTATCAGTTCCTCACAGACCTGGGGATACTCCTGCCTGGGGCTTAGCCTTGGAGGGAATCATCCTCACAGCCCTGGGATACTCCTGCCTGGGGCTTAGCCTTGGAGGGAATCATCCTCACGGCCCTGGGATACTCCTGCCTGGGGCTTAGCCTTGGAGGGAATCATCCTCACAGACCTGGGGATACTCCTGCCTGGGGCTTAGCCTTGGAGGGAATCATCCTCACAGCCCTGGGATACTCCTGCCTGGGGCTTAGCCTTAGAGGAATCATCCTCACAGCCCTGGGGATACTCCTGCCTGGGGCTTAGCCTTAGAGGAATCATCCTCACAGCCCTGGGGATACTCCTGCCTGGGGCTTAGCCTTGGAGGGAATCATCCTCACAGCCCTGGGGATACTCCTGCCTGGGGCTTAGCCTTAGAGTGAATCATCCTCACGGCCCTGGGGATACTCCTGCCTGGGGCTTAGCCTTGGAGGGAATCATCCTCACGGCCCTGGGGATACTCCTGCCTGGGGCTTAGCCTTGGAGGGAATCATCCTCACGGCCCTGGGGATACTCCTGCCTGGGGCTTAGCCTTAGAGGAATCATCCTCACAGCCCTGGGGATACTCCTGCCTGGGGCTTAGCCTTAGAGGAATCATCCTCACAGCCCTGGGGATACTCCTGCCTGGGGCTTAGCCTTAGAGGAATCATCCTCACAGCCCTGGGGATACTCCTGCCTGGGGCTTAGCCTTAGAGTGAATCATCCTCACAGACCTGGGGATACTCCTGCCTGGGGCTTAGCCTTGGAGGGAATCATCCTCACAGCCCTGGGGATACTCCTGCCTGGGGGTATCCCTGCCTTAGCCTTAGAGTGAATCAAAGCTACCATATGGAATACAAAACACCACGCATGGCTTCTCTCCCGACCCTCGTATTGCCTACCTTACTTCCTGCTTAGCCTGCTTGTATCCTGCTTGGTGATTAGTCGATCAGCACCTGACGTCCTTCTATCTTGCTCCTGATTGGTGGTTCAGAACACAGAGGCGTCGGAGGAGCTGGTGAAACGTCAGAGAGACGTCAGTGAACTGAAGCGCTCCTTCCTGGAGACGTCAGGTGGCGCTGAATCCCTGGGACTGACGGAGTGGGAGAAGAGACTGTCCTCGTCTCCTCCGGCGCGCTCCCAGAGCGAGGGAGTGGAGGAGGCACCCATGATAGAGCCACTAAACACCCCACAGGACTCAGTAAGAACCAGGAACCTAGGGAGTACTAGAATACATGCTAGCTAACTGCATGGGTACACTGCATGGATACACTGAGGGGGTCTTAGGTGAGCGAAGAGACTCAACTGCTCTGACCACATCTGTGTGTAAGATCCAGGGTGGACGAGCTAACTGCATGGATGGGGCACAAGGTTTTTTTCCCACGTGGTCGGTCGCTGTCTTATGCGCTAGAGAAGAATCTGGACACTCACAGAACATGGACACTATATGATATAGAACTGTGTTTTCCCTGTAGGAGACAGAGGAAGTTCCTGCTGGAATATATAATATAGAACTGTGTTGTCTCTGTAGGAGACAGAGGAAGTTCCTGCTGTAATGTACTGTGTTGTTTCTGTAGGAGACAGAGGAAGTTCCTGCTGGAATATATAATATAGAACTGTGTTTTCTCTGTAGGAGACAGAGGAAGTTCCTGCTGCTGAGGAAGAAATGAAGCAGGAGGTACAAGCCAATGGCATTGAGGCAAGACATCCATTGTGTGTTTGCGTCTGTATCTCTCTGTGTGTCTGTCTGGTCACTGTAAGCTAAGTCTCTCCTTAGTGTGTGTGTCTGTATGTGTCTTCATCTGTGTCTGTGTGTATCTCTCTGTCTGTGTGGTCACTGTAAGCTAAGTCTCTTCCTGTAGGCTGCAGGCATGGTGAACTCTAGTGATGTGGGGGCGGGGACTGCAGGAGCACAGGGGTGTGGTCTGATGACTGTAACTGATACCTTAGAAGACGTCACCAGTGACTGGACGGACAGAGAGACGGATGGAGAGGAAGAGAAGTTCCTAGTATCTCCAGAGCTGAAGATAAGTCCAGGGACAGTCAGACAGGAAGTCTCGACAGCCATCTTGGACAAGAGAGGAACACTCATCATCCTGAGGGAGATGGAGTCTGAAGACAAAATGGACGCCGGCAGAGACGTTACCAAGACCAACCAGGAGAAAGGAGGCGGGACTTCAGCAAGCGTTAAGGAAGGTGAAGATGACGAGCTAGATGGAGATCCTCTCACCAGATCTAAGGAGAAATATGCCATAATCGACACGAATGAAGATGAGCTCGGTGGTGAGGTAGATGCTGAGGCCATGTCTAAGGAGACCAGCAACAAGAGAGAGATATCTCTCAACTTAAGCCAGACTGAAACTGATGAAGAAATGAGTGCCGTTAACTCACTGCAGAAGACTGAGGCTCCAAGTCCCTCTGAGGTCTTGACCAAGACAGTTGAAAGGTCAGAGTTCACCACCGTGTCACATGAGAAGGTGACGGAGCTGATTACCCAGGATGCACCGCCAAAGAGAGAGGAATCGTGCGGCCTGGATGAAGCTGTGAGCGACCTATCACAGTGGGCCTTTCCCGACGGTCAATTTGCCACCAAACCATCACCCGGATCTCTTGCCGTGGTACTGTATCTAAAACAATACAAGCTGCATGTGAGGCTTCCTCCTTCACATGTCCTACTGTACCTAGCTGCTGCCCTCCACCCCTTCCTCCTTCACATGTCCTACTGTACCTAGCTGCTGCCCTCCACCCCTTCCTCCTTCACATGTCCTACTGTACCTAGCTGCTGCCCTCCACCCCTTCCTCCTTCACATGTCCTACTGTACCTAGCTGCTGCCCTCCACCCCTTCCTCCTTCACATGTCCTACTGTACCTAGCTGCTGCCCTCCACCCCTTCCTCCTTCACATGTCCTACTGTACCTAGCTGCTGCCCTCCACCCCTTCCTCCTTCACATGTCCTACTGTACCTAGCTGCTGCCCTCCACCCCTTCCTCCTTCACATGTCCTACTGTACCTAGCTGCTGCCCTCCACCCCTTCCTCCTTCACATGTCCTACTGTACCTAGCTGCTGCCCTCCACCCCTTCCTCCTTCACATGTCCTACTGTACCTAGCTGCTGCCCTCCACCCCTTCCTCCTTCACATGTCCTACTGTACCTAGCTGCTGCCCTCCACCCCTTCCTCCTTCACATGTCCTACTGTACCTAGCTGCTGCCCTCCACCCCTTCCTCCTTCACATGTCCTACTGTACCTAGCTGCTGCCCTCCACCCCTTCCTCCTTCACATGTCCTACTGTACCTAGCTGCTGCCCTCCACCCCTTCCTCCTTCACATGTCCTACTGTACCTAGCTGCTGCCCTCCACCCCTTCCTCCTTCACATGTCCTACTGTACCTAGCTGCTGCCCTCCACCCCTTCCTCCTTCACATGTCCTACTGTACCTAGCTGCTGCCCTCCACCCCTTCCTCCTTCACATGTCCTACTGTACCTAGCTGCTGCCCTCCACCCCTTCCTCCTTCACATGTCCTACTGTACCTAGCTGCTGCCCTCCACCCCTTCCTCCTTCACATGTCCTACTGTACCTAGCTGCTGCCCTCCACCCCTTCCTCCTTCACATGTCCTACTGTACCTAGCTGCTGCCCTCCACCCCTTCCTCCTTCACATGTCCTACTGTACCTAGCTGCTGCCCTCCACCCCTTCCTCCTTCACATGTCCTACTGTACCTAGCTGCTGCCCTCCACCCCTTCCTCCTTCACATGTCCTACTGTACCTAGCTGCTGCCCTCCACCCCTTCCTCCTTCACATGTCCTACTGTACCTAGCTGCTGCCCTCCACCCCTTCCTCCTTCACATGTCCTACTGTACCTAGCTGCTGCCCTCCACCCCTTCCTCCTTCACATGTCCTACTGTACCTAGCTGCTGCCCTCCACCCCTTCCTCCTTCACATGTCCTACTGTACCTAGCTGCTGCCCTCCACCCCTTCCTCCTTCACATGTCCTACTGTACCTAGCTGCTGCCCTCCACTCCTTCCTCCTTCACATGGCCTACTGTACCTAGCTGCTGCCCTCCACCCCTTCCTCCTTTCACATGTCCTACTGTACCTAGCTGCTGCCCTCCACCCCTTCCGCCTTCACATGTCCTACTGTACCTAGCTGCTGCCCTCCACCCCTTCCTCCTTCACATGTCCTACTGTACCTAGCTGCTGCCCTCCACCCCTTCCTCCTTCACATGTCCTACTGTACCTAGCTGCTGCCCTCCACCCCTTCCTCCTTGACATGTCCTACTGTACCTAGCTGCTGCCCTCCACCCCTTCCTCCTTCACATGTCCTACTGTACCTAGCTGCTGCCCTCCACCCCTTCCTCCTTCACATGTCCTACTGTACCTAGCTGCTGCCCTCCACCCCTTCCTCCTTCACATGTCCTACTGTACCTAGCTGCTGCCCTCCACCCCTTCCTCCTTCACATGTCCTACTGTACCTAGCTGCTGCCCTCCACCCCTTCCTCCTTCACATGTCCTACTGTACCTAGCTGCTGCCCTCCACCCCTTCCTCCTTCACATGTCCTACTGTACCTAGCTGCTGCCCTCCACCCCTTCCTCCTTCACATGTCCTACTGTACCTAGCTGCTGCCCTCCACCCCTTCCTCCTTCACATGTCCTACTGTACCTAGCTGCTGCCCTCCACCCCTTCCAGCGGTGCTCCAACCAGTATTACTGAGACGTACAGTAACCCCGTGTCCTGTATGGCTCCACAACCAAACAAGCTTTCTGTATATGTCCCCTTCCATCTGCCCACTTCAGGCTTTTTGTTGCTCTCAAAGCTTTGCTTCATTTTGACATATGGCTCCAAAGCTTACTGTATCTTGCAGTTACCAGCTCCTCGGGTGGGCAGCTCCTCGGGTGGGCAGCTCCCAGCTCCTCGGGTGGGCAGCTCCTCAGGTGGGCAGCTCCCAGCTCCTCGGGTGGGCAGCTCCCAGCTCCTCGGGTGGGCAGCTCCCAGCTCCTCGGGTGGGCAGCTCCCAGCTCCTCGGGTGGGCAGCTCCTCGGGTGGGCAGCTCCTCGGGTGGGCAGCTCCTCGGGTGGGCAGCTCCCAGCTCCTCGGATGGGCAGCTCCCAGCTCCTCGGGTGGGCCGCTAAAAGGCTTTTGTTATGACTGTTTTGCTGCTCAGCACCATTTTATTTCCTCCAGCTCGGTCATTGGTCATTGGCAGTGACATCATTACTTAGTATGCTGACATTCGCTGCAGCTTCTCTCACTATGCCACCAGAAACATTGTATGAGTCTTCGTTGTATTAGGCCCTGTCCCCTTCATGTCTGCATCCTCCTGAAGTCTTCTCTGTGTTAGATTTGACTCTCCTTCTCTCTCCTTCTCTCTCCTTGCCCTGGCCATCAGTCTTCACTGGGATGGGTCCCCTCCTCTGTAACCAAGGTGACCGCTGCTTTGGTCGTCATGGAAGCGTCAGTCACAGCAGTCATGTTGTGTCGGATTTCCCAAACAACCATTATTTAGTCCGTTTTAAATTCACCGGAGGCTCTGTTAAATGTTACAAACCTGGAATATGTTTTGCTGGAATACTTCTCCCTTTTAACTGGTCTGTCAATAGGACTACCTTTTGTGGTGTCTGTCTCTCTGTAAATGTTTGTAAGCCTATATTTTCACTATAAGGTCAGCTATTCTACCAGAGGTCAAGGATCATGACGTCTCTCTTGTCCCTGACAGAGCCCGGCTGAAGAGGAAGAGGAGGAGGAGGAGGAGATGGGAGGGAGCCAGGGGATTGCTGAGACAGCACAGTCTACAGGACCTACGGTGAGCCTCTGCCCTACTGATTCTGCAGAACCACAACTTGAGCCAGTAGTCACTGAAGAAACACAGGCTGCAGGCTTGCACCCAGAACCTCTCACAGTAGACGCTGATCTAGAACCAGTAATGACTGCCGAGACCCAGCCAGAACTAACTATAGAGGTACTGACAAGAAAGATGTGGATGAAGGAAGTTAAATAAGACCAGGACATGTCCACTTCAGAGGGTCTAGAAGACATGTCCACTTCAGAGGGTCTAGAAGACATGTCCACTTCAGAGGGTCTAGAAGACATGTCCACTTCAGAGGGTCTAGAAGACATGTCCACTTCAGAGGGTCTAGAAGACATGTCCACTTCAGAGGGTCTAGAAGACATGTCCACTTCAGAGGGTCTAGAAGACATGTCCACTTCAGAGGGTCTAGAAGACATTTCCACTTCAGAGGGTCTAGGAGACAGGACCACTTCACAGGGTCTAGAAGACATGTCCACTTCACAGGGTCTAGAAGACAGGACCACTTCACAGGGTCTAGAAGACATGAGAGCCTTCTCAGACCCACAGCTCCAGCCTGGCCCCTCCAAGAGATAACCTTTCGCCAGCCCCGGTGTCCTCTGCCTGGGACTCTAACATCACCACGGTCTCCAGCCTGGCCCCTCCAAGAGATAACCTTTAGCCAGCCCCGGTGTCCTCTGCCTGGGACTCTAACATCACCACGGTCTCCAGCCTGGCCCCTCCAAGAGATAACCTTTAGCCAGCCCCGGTGTCCTCTGCCTGGGACTCTAACATCACCACGGTCTCCAGCCTGTCCCCTCCAAGAGATAACCTTTAGCCAGCCCCGGTGTCCTCTGCCTGGGACTCTAACATCACCACGGTCTCCAGCCTGGCCCCTCCAAGAGATAACCTTTAGCCAGCCCCGGTGTCCTCTGCCTGGGACTCTAACATCACCACGGTCTCCAGCCTGGCCCCTCCAAGAGATAACCTTTAGCCAGCCCCGGTGTCCTCTGCCTGGGACTCTAACATCACCACGGTCTCCAGCCTGGCCCCTCCAAGAGATAACCTTTAGCCAGCCCCGGTGTCCTCTGCCTGGGACTCTAACATCACCACGGTCTCCAGCCTGGCCCCTCCAAGAGATAACCTTTAGCCAGCCCCGGTGTCCTCTGCCTGGGACTCTAACATCACCACGGTCTCCAGCCTGGCCCCTCCAAGAGATAACCTTTAGCCAGCCCCGGTGTCCTCTGCCTGGGACTCTAACATCACCACGGTCTCCAGCCTGGCCCCTCCAAGAGATAACCTTTAGCCAGCCCCGGTGTCCTCTGCCTGGGACTCTAACATCACCACGGTCTCCAGCCTGGCCCCTCATTCTCTCTCTCCCATAAAGGAGATTGAACAGATCAGGAAACCTAATTAACAGCACACTTGATGGAACTTTTGCGATTTGCATTGGCCGTTTCCATAGGGCCGTTTCCATAGGGACATATCTATAGGACTGTTTCCATAGGGCCGTTTCCAATAGGGCCGTTTCCATAGGGACATATCTATAGGACCGTTTCCATAGGGCCGTTTCCATAGGGCCGTATCTATAGGGCCGTTTCCATAGGGCCGTTTCCATAGGGACGTTTCCATAGGGACATATCTATTGGGACATATCCATAGGGCCGTTTCCATAGGGACGTATCTATAGGGCCGTTTCCATAGGGACATATCTATAGGGCCGTTTCCATAGGGACATATCTATAGGGCCGTTTCCATAGGGCCGTTTCCATAGGGACATATCTATAGGGCCGTTTCCATAGGGCCGTGTCCATAGGGACATATCTATTAGGACATATCCATAGGGCCGTTTCCATAGGGACGTATCTATAGGGCCGTTTCCATAGGGACATATCCATAGGGCCGTTTCCATAGGGACATATCCATAGGGCCGTTTCCATAGGGACGTATCTATAGGGCCGTTTCCATAGGGACATATCTATAGGGCCGTTTCCATAGGGACATATCTATAGGGCCGTTTCCATAGGGACATATCTATAGGGCCGTTTCCATAGGGACATATCTATAGGGCCGTTTCCATAGGGACATATCTATAGGGCCGTTTCCATAGGGACATATCTATAGGGACGTTTCCATAGGGCCGTTTCCATAGGGACATATCTATAGGGCCGTTTCCATAGGGACATATCTATAGGGACGTTTCCATAGGGCCGTTTCCATAGGGACATATCTATAGGGCCGTTTCCATAGGGACATATCTATAGGGCCGTTTCCATAGGGACATATCTATAGGGCCGTTTCCATAGGGCCGTTTCCATAGGGACATATCTATAGGGCCGTTTCCATAGGGCCGTGTCCATAGGGACATATCTATAGGGCCGTTTCCATAGGGCCGTTTCCATAGGGACATATCTATAGGGCCGTTTGATAGGTTGTACTTTACTTCCTCTGACTAGGGGTATTATGTGTTTTATTGGTTTAGCTCATGGTGTTGTTCTCTGTTCAGGTTCTCCATTCTGGCATGCGTTTGTCTTGATTCCATTGTGTTTGTCTTGATTCCATTGTGTTTGTTAGCAAAACACACACACACACACACACAAGCTCCTAAATGGCAGATGGAACTGTCGAGTATTGATACTACTATTAATGTTGAGGGTTCTGCCTTCCTGTGTTCCCCTGTCATCCCTTCTCATGTCTTCTCCCTCTGTTCCCGTTATCTCCCAGAAACCCGAGGCTGTGCCAGCAGTGGAGTCGACCACCAAGGAGGTACCTGTTGTCCACACGGAGACTAAAACCATCACGTACGAGTCTTCAGAGGTGCGTTCATTAGGGCAGCGACGTAAGAAGAAGAAGAGGAGAAAAGGAAAGCAACAGTGAGAGTTTCTTCCTTGTTCAGGTAGTCCCTCCCTTTCCTTTCCACTCATTTTGAGTTTTGTCACGTGACTTCTGACAGGGTGACTACAACGGCGATGTGGAACCCGGTGTTCTGATGAGCGCACAGACCGTCACCTCGGAGACCACCAGCACCACCACGACCACGCACATCACTAAGGTCAGGGGTCATTTCATCAGCTGACCCTTTTTGACCTCTGAGTCTCTAACCATAACCCATTATAAACGAATTACCACTGAGTCTCTAACCATAACCCATTATAAACTAATTACCACTGAGTCTCTAACCATAACCCATTATAAACTTCTATTGAACTTCAGTGGCTCCTTCAGTTTGCTGAATCTCTTTTCTCGTTGTCCTTCATGCTATCAGCTAAAATAACAGTTTTATTTTCTTCATAACGTTCTGTCCTCTATCAATCCCTTCTGTTTGTCTTCATAACGTTCTGTCCCCTCTATCAATCCCTTCTGTTTGTCTTCATAACGTTCTGTCCCCTCTATCAATCCCTTCTGTTTGTCTTCATAACGTTCTGTCCCCTCTATCAATCCCTTCTGTTTGTCTTCATAACGTTCTATCCTCTATCAATCCCTTCTGTTTGTCTTCATAACGTTCTATCCTCTATCAATCCCTTCTGTTTGTCTTCATAACGTTCTGTCCCCTCTATCAATCCCTTCTGTTTGTCTTCATAACGTTCTGTCCCCTCTATCAATCCCTTCTGTTTGTCTTCATAACGTTCTGTCCCCTCTATCAATCCCTTCTGCTTTTCTTCATAACGTTCTATCCTCTATCAATCCTTTCTGTTTGTCTTCATAACGTTCTGTCCTCTATCAATCCCTTCTGTTTGTCTTCATAACGTTCTGTCCCCTCTATCAATCCCTTCTGTTTGTCTTCATAACGTTCTGTCCCCTCTATCAATCCCTTCTGTTTGTCTTCATAACGTTCTGTCCCCTCTATCAATCCCTTCTGTTTGTCTTCATAACGTTCTATCCTCTATCAATCCCTTCTGTTTGTCTTCATAACGTTCTGTCCCCTCTATCAATCCCTTCTGTTTGTCTTCATAACGTTCTATCCTCTATCAATCCCTTCTGTTTGTCTTCATAACGTTCTATCCTCCATCAATCCCTTCTGTTTGTCTTCATAACGTTCTGTCCCCTCTATCAATCCCTTCTGTTTGTCTTCATAACGTTCTGTCCCCTCTATCAATCCCTTCTGTTTGTCTTCATAACGTTCTGTCCTCTATCAATCCCTTCTGTTTGTCTTCATAACGTTCTGTCCTCTATCAATCCCTTCTGTTTGTCTTCATAACGTTCTGTCCCCTCTATCAATCCCTTCTGTTTGTCTTCATAACGTTCTGTCCCCTCTATCAATCCCTTCTGTTTGTCTTCATAACGTTCTGTCCCCTCTATCAATCCCTTCTGTTTGTCTTCATAACGTTCTGTCCTCTATCAATCCCTTCTGTTTGTCTTCATAACGTTCTATCCTCTATCAATCCCTTCTGTTTGTCTTCATAACGTTCTATCCTCCATCAATCCCTTCTGTTTGTCTTCATAACGTTCTGTCCCCTCTATCAATCCCTTCTGTTTGTCTTCATAACGTTCTGTCCCCTCTATCAATCCCTTCTGTTTGTCTTCATAACGTTCTGTCCTCTATCAATCCCTTCTGCTTTTCTTCATAACGTTCTGTCCCCTATCAATCCCTTCTGTTTGTCTTCATAACGTTCTGTCCCCTCTATCAATCCCTTCTGTTTGTCTTCATAACGTTCTGTCCCCTCTATCAATCCCTTCTGTTTGTCTTCATAACGTTCTGTCCCCTCTATCAATCCCTTCTGTTTGTCTTCATAACGTTCTGTCCCCTCTATCAATCCCTTCTGTTTGTCTTCATAACGTTCTGTCCCCTCTATCAATCCCTTCTGTTTGTCTTCATAACGTTCTATCCTCTATCAATCCCTTCTGTTTGTCTTCATAACGTTCTGTCCCCTCTATCAATCCCTTCTGTTTGTCTTCATAACGTTCTGTCCTCTATCAATCCCTTCTGTTTGTCTTCATAACGTTCTGTCCTCTATCAATCCCTTCTGCTTTTCTTCATAACGTTCTGTCCCCTCTATCAATCCCTTCTGTTTGTCTTCATAACGTTCTATCCTCTATCAATCCCTTCTGTTTGTCTTCATAACGTTCTGTCCTCTATCAATCCCTTCTGTTTGTCTTCATAACGTTCTGTCCTCTATCAATCCCTTCTGTTTGTCTTCATAACGTTCTGTCCCCTCTATCAATCCCTTCTGTTTGTCTTCATAACATTCTGTCCTCTATCAATCCCTTCTGTTTGTCTTCATAACGTTCTGTCCTCTATCAATCCCTTCTGTTTGTCTTCATAACGTTCTGTCCTCTATCAATCCCTTCTGTTTGTCTTCATAACGTTCTGTCCCCTCTATCAATCCCTTCTGTTTGTCTTCATAACGTTCTGTCCCCTCTATCAATCCCTTCTGTTTGTCTTCATAACGTTCTGTCCCCTCTATCAATCCCTTCTGTTTGTCTTCATAACGTTCTGTCCCCTATCAATCCCTTCTGTTTGTCTTCATAACGTTCTGTCCCCTCTATCAATCCGTTCTGCTGTCAGACTGTGAAAGGAGGGATCTCTGAGACCAGGATAGAGAAGAGGATTGTCATTACAGGAGAAGCAGGAGATATCGACCATGATCAGGTCACTTTCTTTCTTAATCACCTTTTCTTTCTTTCTGTCTTAATTTATTGATTATTTTGATTATTGATTATTTTGATAATCAATTGATTATTTTGAAAGTATACAGATGAGGATTACAAAATGTGTCATGAATCTGGAGAAGATATGAACTTCCTCTCTCACCTATAAAGTGACAATAATGACTTGAGTATAATATGGATGTATTTTACTGTGTGATGTTATCTCACTTGAATTTTTCTGGTTGATGTAACTAGTGTAGTAGACTACTACTAACCAGTAGGTTACCCAGTAACAAGTAGTCATGCTAGACACACTCACTGACTACCACTCCCTCCCGTCCCTCATCCCTCCTACCCACCTCCCTCCCGTCCCTCATCCCTCCTACCCACCTCCTCCCTTCTGTCCCTCTTCCCTCCGTCTCTTCTCCCCCCCCGTCCCTCCTCCCGTCTCTCCCACCCTACCCACCTCCTCCCTCCTACCCACCTCCCTCCTACCCACCTCCCTCCTACCCACCTCCTCCCTCCTGTCCCTCATCCCTCCTACCCACCTCCTCCCTTCTGTCCCTCTTCCCTCCGTCTCTTCTCCCCCCGTCCCTCCTCCCGTCTCTCCCACCCTACCCACCTCTTCCCTCCTACCCACCTCCCTCCTACCCACCTCCCTCCTACCCACCTCCCTCCCGTCCCACTTCCCTCCCTCCCGTCCCTCATCCCCACCTCCCTCCTACCCACCTCCCTCCTACCCACCTCCCTCCCGTCCCTCCTTCCCCCTCTCTGTCTCCCTCTCCTGGTATTGGTATGGTATTGCACCACCAGGCTCTGGCCCAGGCCATAAAGGAGGCCAAAGAGCAGCACCCTGACATGTCAGTGACCAAAGTAGTGGTTCATAAAGAGACAGAGATCACACCTGAGGGAGAGGACTGACCCAGGTAAGGAGACCACCGTATGTGGTCGTGGTATGGCTCGTTTGTGGTCAGCTGGGCTGGGCTTGGAAGCTAGTCCACTCATCTTCCTCCATCTCTCCTCGGCATGCTCCTGCTTCCCCCCATCATCATCAGCATGTCTCTTACTGGCACTGAGTCTTGCTTCTGAAATACTAACAGGCTACTTACTACACATCCTCACCAACCTCCTCATCCTACATCTAGACATTATAACTCTATCAACTGTCCTTCCAGGAGGAGTTTTCCACTTGCAGACAGTGTGAAATACATTGGAAACGCTCAGCTAATGTATGCACACAGGACATGTATATAATAGTTTCCCTATAACAAAGCTAGTAGTACTAGCGCTGTAGCTGTAGTTCTAGCGCTGTAGCTGTAGTTCTAGTACTGTAGTTGTAGTCCTAGTGCTGTAGTTGTAGTTCTAGCGCTGTAGTTGTAGTCCTAGCGCTGTAGTTGTAGTGTTGTAGTTCTAGTGCTGTAGTTGTAGTCCTAGCGCTGTAGTTGTAGTTCTAGTGCTGTAGCTGTAGTTCTAGCGCTGTGGTTGTACTAGTGCTGTAGCTGTAGTTCTGGCGATGTAGTTGTAGTTCTATTGCTGTAGTTCTAGCGCTGTAGTTCTAGCGCTGTGGTTCTAGTGCTGTAGCTGTAGTTCTAGTGCTGTAGTTCTAGTGCTGTAGCTGTAGTCCTAGTGCTGTAGTTCTAGCGCTGTAGTTCTAGTGCTGTAGCTATAGTCCTAGTGCTGTAATTCTAGTGCTGTATCTGTAGTTCTAGTGCTGTAGTCCTAGTGCTGTAGTCCTAGTGCTGTAGTTCTAGTGCTGTATCTGTAGTTCTAGTGCTGTATCTGTAGTTCTAGTGCTGTAGCTGTAGTTCTAGCGCTGTAGCTGTAGTTCTGTAGCTGTAGTTCTAGCGCTGTAGTTCTAGCGCTGTAGTTCTAGCGCTGTAGTTCTAGCGCTGTAGTTGTAGTTCTAGCGCTGTAGCTGTAGTTCTAGCGCTGTAGCTGTAGTTCTAGCGCTGTAGCTGTAGTTCTAGCGCTGTAGTTCTAGCGCTGTAGCTGTAGTTCTAGCGCTGTAGTTCTAGCGCTGTAGCTGTAGTTCTAGCGCTGTAGTTCTAGCGCTGTAGCTGTAGTTCTAGCGCTGTAGTTCTAGCGTTGTAGTTCTGGCGCTGTAGTTCTAGCGCTGTAGTTCTAGTGCTGTAGCTGTAGTTCTAGCGCTGTAGTTCTAGTGCTGTAGCTGTAGTTCTAGTGCTGTAGTTCTAGTGCTGTAATTCTAGCGCTGTAGTTCTAGCACTGTAGTTTTAGTGCTGTAGCTGTAGTTCTAGCGCTGTAGCTGTAGTTCTAGCGCTTTAGTTCTAGCGCTGTAGCTGTAGTTCTAGCGCTGTAGCTGTAGTTCTAGCGCTGTAGTTCTAGTGCTGTAGCTGTAGTTCTAGCGCTGTAGTTCTAGCGCTGTAGTTCTAGCGCTGTAGTTCTAGCTAGAGCTGCATGTCAGGTCTGCTAAGTAACTCGTCTGTGTGGACTCAGCTCTAACCTGGATACACTAGTTTCGATATGCCTCACAAACTTGCAAATAAATCAGTCCGATTGATTATTAATTAGTAGATTAATTAAATGTATCTATCTGAATCGGATCTGTAAACTCATCCAAACAAAATCATGTTATTGACCAACCTCTTCAAAGCTTCTAAAATGAGGAAGTGTTGTCATCATAAAGAGCCTAGATTTCACTACTTCCTGTCATGTGTTTGTAGACAGAGGCAGGTCCAATCTGTTGTATCTAGGTCAGAGGAGTGAGTTGTGCTGCTCCCTGCGTGCTCTCTGGTTGCCGAGTCAACATAACTGCAAAACACACGGGAAGGGTTGGGGTTTCAAGAGGGTTAAACACATGGAACGCTACAGATAGAAATGTAGTGAATAGAGCCGGCATGATTCCTCACTCTACATGTCAGAGATGCATGCTTGTTCTGTGTAATATGTTTATATCTGAACGTTCCACAGTGTGCAAACTGTTGTTGTGTTTCAGTATTCTGGCATGTCTAGTCTAGCTTCTACTGTTTTTTTTTTTTTTGGTGGATTCTGATTGGTTGACCTGCATGGTGTTGGTTGCTTGTATGATGGAATAGAAGCTCTATGGCGGTCCCCCTTCCCACTCCTTCATGTTACTCTGCCTCTCCTGGTTTAAGAATTGAATCACATCTTTTCTTTTTATTTAAACATCTTTGTCATTTTAAAACATATTCAGTGGGCATGTTGTTGGCCTCTTTAAGCCTTTACACTCGTGGGAATTGGCCTATATGGATAGGGCTAAATTGAAACGTTTCTAACAGAAGAACTATAAAAGCAAATGCAATAACAATGGTAACAATTGAAAGAGAACAGTTTGGAGATAAATGGGGAAACAATTAGACCAAAAGGTGAGGACTCAACAGTTCACCTGACCAGACTGAATCCAAACATCACACTGTTGATTTGATGTGAATGTTACACTTACTGTACTTTTCACAGCATCTGAATATACTGTGATACATTCAGTAACATAAGAATATTCCTGGACAATGTGGGGTAGGTAAAATATAAAACAAAACAAAAATGACGACAAGGGTTTGAGGGAGAGGACTAACTGGAGTCTCCAAGTGGACACACGACTCTCCAAAGTGTTCACAGTTTCTAAGTCATTTCAATGCAGTTTTATGACTCAAGGAAAGATCCTCCAACTACTAGTATTTTTTTTTTAGCTCTCCTAGCTGTGTCATTGAGGAACTAGAGCAAGTACACTTGTAGTTGTTTTGTTTGGAACACAGCCCTTCATCCTCGTCATCACACAATTACAGTGCCTCGCAAAAGTATTCATTCCCCCTTGATGTTTTTCCTATTTTGTTGCATTACAACCTGTCATTTAAATTGATTTTCATCTGGATTTCATATAATGGACATAAACACAAAATAGTCCAAATTGGTGAAGTGAAATGAAAAAATGTTGTTATTTGCTGTGATGCCCCTAAATAAGATCTGGTGCAACCAATTTCCTTCAGAAGTCACACAATTAGTTAGATTGTACACAGGTGTACTTTATTTAAGTGTCACGTGATCTGTCACATGATCTCAGTGTATATATACACCTGTTCTGAAAAACCTGAGTCTGCAACACCACTAAGCAAGCAGCACCATGAAGACCAAGGAGCTCTCCAAACAGGTCAGGGACAAATTTGTGGAGAAGTACAGTTCAGGGTTGGACTATAAAAAAATATCCAGAACTTTGAACATCCCACGGAGCACCATTAAATCCATTATTAAAAAATGGAAAGAATATGGCACCACAACAAACCTACCAAGAGAGGGCCGCCCACCAAAACTCACCGACCAGGCAAGGAGGGCATTAATCAGAGAGGCAACAATTGGAGTATCTGTCCATAGGACCACTTTAAGTCGTACACTCCACAGAGCTGGGCTTTACGCAAAAGTGGCCAGAAAAATATAAGCAAACATGTTTGGTGTTTGCCAAAAGGCATGTGGGAGACTCCCCAAACATATGGAAGAAGGTAGTCTGGTCAGATGAGACTACAATGGATGTTTTTGGCCATCAAGGAAAATGCTATGTCTGGCACAACCCCAATACCCCTCACCACCCCGAGAACACGCTCACCACCCCGAGAACACCATCCCCACAGTGAAGCATGGTGGTGGCAGCATCCTGCTGTGGGGATGTTTTTAATCGTCAGGAAAACGGTCAGAATTGAAGGAATGATGGATGGTGATAAATAGGGAATTCCAGTGGCTAGATGTGCCAAGCTTATAGAGAAATACCACAAGCTGTAATTGCTGCAAACGGTGGCTCTACAAAGTATTGACTTTGGGGTGGGTGAATAGTCTGTTTTTTTGTTGTCTTTCTTGTTTGTTTCACAAACATGTATATATTTTGCATCTTCCATGTGGTGTAAATCAAATGATACAAACCCCCCAAAAAATCTATTTTAATTCCTGGTTGTGAGGCAACAAAATAGGAAAAATGCCAAGGGGGGTGAATACCTTCGCAAGACTCTGTACTGTTGTTGTTTAGACAATCCAGAATTTTCTTCACAATAGACCAAAAAAAAATAGGCTCATTCTGTTCAGAACAACCAATGGTATGACGCCATGTCATCTTGTAACATCAACTATAAACACGATCATGAGTTTTATGATATGAAAATATGGACTCACAGGTGTTTGGTTTGCATGTATGACGTCAAAACGCTATTTATTACAATCCTAATCATCTCATCTTTCAAATGACATCGAGTCCTCTTCATTTACAGCATTTCCCTCATTTAGACAACGACAAAAGTGGCCATTTTGCTCAACTTTAGAACGGAGCCAGAGCTCTAACATCATGTATAGCAGAGCCAGAGCTCTAACATCATGTATAGCAGAGCCAGAGCTCTGACATCATGTATAGCAGAGCCAGAGCTCTAACATCATGTATAGCAGAGCCAGAGCTCTAACATCATGTATAGCAGAGCCAGAGCTCTAACATCATGTATAGCAGAGCCAGAGCTCTGACATCATGTATAGCAGAGCCAGAGCTCTAACATCATGTATAGCAGAGCCAGAGCTCTGACATCATGTATAGCAGAGCCAGAGCTCTGACATCATGTATAGCAGAGCCAGAGCTCTGACATCATGTATAGCAGAGCCAGAGCTCTGACATCATGTATAGCAGAGCCAGAGCTCTGACATAATGTATAGCAGAGCTGTGAAGCGCAGAGCCAGAGCTCTAACATCATGTATAGCATATTACTGTACAGCCACAGCTTTCCATTTTAGGTGTTTATTAGTGCCCAAATCCGCCATTTTCAACCCATATATTTATGGCTACGACTGTAAAGGTTTAAGATTTGACGATGGCCTTTGTCCTACATTACTTTAAGTCCTCTAGGTTTTTCCAGGTGTTATTTCTTCTGAGTTAAACTATAACTCACATGCTACAGCACTGCAGAGGTGTGTGTGTGTGTGTGTGTGTGTGTGTGTGTGTGTGTGTGTGTGTGTGTGTGTGTGTGTGTGTGTGTGTGTGTGTGTGTGTGTGTAGCTATCTGCTACAGCTGTGTGCGTGCATGACCAATGATGAGACTGTCATAACTCCATGGCCTTGCCCTCGGCTCTGTGAGGTCTCCATGGCCGTGCCCTCGGCTCTGTGAGGTCTCCGTGACCTTGTCCTCAGCTCTGTGAGGTCTCTGTGACCTTGCCCTCAGCTCTGTGAGGTCACTGTGACCTTGCCCTCGGCTCTGTGAGGTCACTGTGACCTTGCCCTCGGCTCTGTGAGGTCTCTGTGACCTTGCCCTCGGCTCTGTGAGGTCTCCGTGGCCTTGCCCTCGGCTCTGTGAGGTCACTGTGACCTTGCCCTCGGCTCTGTGATGTCTCTGTGACCTTGCCCTCGGCTCTGTGAGGTCTCCGTGGCCTTGTCCTCAGCTCTGTGAGGTCACTGTGACCTTGCCCTCGGCTCTGTGAGGTCTCTGTGACCTTGCCCTCGGCTCTGTGAGGTCTCCGTGGCCTTGTCCTCAGCTCTGTTCGTGCTACTCTCCATGCTGTTACTCTCTGTTATTGTGATGCATCTCAGACACATATTTAATTTAGTCCTGGATCCACAAAGGGCTTTCAGAGATACAGATAATGTTTTTTTAGTCCAGGATTAAGGCTTATTCTATGTCCAGGAAACTGGACCTAAAAATGATCTGTGGATGCCTTGCAATTCCAATGTCCTGCTCTGCGTTAAGTTTTCACTGTCATTTACATGACTGACGACTTCTGCCTCCCTTAGTGTGCCGTTTCCTATGTTGTTCCAAATGAGTGGAAATTCACTAACCAACGTTCTTTCTCTTTTAGGAGTAAAGCCCAGGACCGTTTATAAATCCCCTGGTGGAAGGACTCCCCTCAAACCTCCAGCATCCAACTCCCAACGTCATGATGGGTTTCATTGCATTACTGTGCCTGCCTGCTGGGCCTGTTGTAAAACTACAGTGGAGACTACACAGGCCAGCCTATTGTTCTACAGACAGTCGTGTTCTATAGAAATACAATCTATAGAGCGGGCTTCCCCGTTCAAGTCAATGATGGCATAATAGATTCTAATTCTATGCTCTGCGCTCTCTATGGTCCCGTTCCTAATCTGAGCTCCCATGTGCTTACCTTGGCTTTACTGCCTAAATTGTGATGTCAACGGAAGATTAAAGTCAAAAAGAGGTAGTTAAGTTTTATGCCTATCGTCAGTCCCATCCGTCATTATAAAAAAATATATATATATATTTGCATGAGCAGAATGCCGCAATTTATTATAAGAAAAATAAAATGATCAAGATTTACTGTGAGATAATAAACAAACAGGTTATTAAATCACTTGAACTCTCGCTGAACTCTACAACAGGCAGGTGGATTTCATTCACCGTCTTGCTATCTATTTAAGATTATATTATAAACAACCTTTTTTTTGGGGGGGGGGGGGGGTCAGCGTTCTTTATTTTATTTATGAAATGAAAATCCATCACTCCGAGAGAAGAAAAAAAAGAAGTTAAACTGCTGTTAGGCTTTATGTGACCTATTAGAGCACACAACAATATTATTATTCTAATGACTTAGTAGATGGTAGAAGTGCCGACCTCCATGCCGCCTCACTCCACCACTCCCATCGTCTCAGATAGAAATACATTTTTAAATCCACTTTTACAACAAAGTCCTGTATGTGTTGTCCTGGGCAACAGCAACTGCAAACAAAGGCAGATTATATCGTCTATATTCAGCAACAAATTATTTTATTCATGTTGTGTTGTATTTTTTTTTTTGTCTGAACATTTTGTCCGTATTCTTTATTCAAACATTGTAGCATATTTCAAAATAGCCTGTGTCCCAGATCGGTTTGTCCTCGTGGCCACTAACCAACATGGAGATGGCATGATGGCACTATCCGACTGGCACCCAGGCTATATTTGAGACGGTTGACAGTCTGTTTTTAAAAACACTTTCTAGATGGGGGGGGTTACATAGTTTGTGCCCAGGCTATGTTTGAGACAATGTCTCGATGTGGGTTTTACTTGTATTGTTGTGATCTATCTGCAAACGGACACAAATGGTATACATTCTCCTCTGTATTAATTAATGGCTGGACTACAGTTCCCACAATGCTGTGTGTGACTGACTGAAAGGCCCAGGACTCAAACTAACAGGACTGCTCTGTCCAGATGAACATATTTTGGTCTGAAATAGCACCCTATCCTCTATATAGTGCACTACTTTTGACCAGAGCCATATGGGATTCACTATAAAGGGGATATGGTGCTATTTGTGACTCATCCAAAGACAAGTATTTGATCTGATCTGTCAGTCAATCAGGTGAATGTCTCAGAAGCCGTAATAGTTCTGTTCTACCAGTATCATAGTTGCTTCTAGACACTGATCTTGGGTCAGTTTTGCATTTTCCCTACTATAGCTAAGGTTGGGATTGGGGGGGGGGGGGGTCTAATTTTGAATATAACCTTTATTGTACTTGGCAAGTCAATTTAAGAAAGAAAAAACATCTTATTCACAATGATGGCCTACCCCAGCTAAACCCTTCCACAAACCCAGACGACGCTGGGACTCCCGATCACAGCCCGATGTGATACAGACCCGGGTCTGTAGTGACGCCTCCCTTAGACCTCTGCGCCACTCGGTCCCCAAAAGGCTGATCTAAGCTGATCCTAGATCGGTACCTAAAGGTAAACTTCACCCCAGAGCCAGTATCATCAATATATAACTATGTATCAGGATGTTCCCAGCACCAACAGAACGTGGAATCATACGAAGTGGCAAATGCATATTATTGTGATTTTTTTCTTTCTTTCCTTTTTGAATAAAATATTGATTATATTATTCTGAAGCTTGTCTCTTGTCTTCAGTGGATGTAATGAACTACTTACCTCTTTGTAAAAAATATATGTTGATTATGTACATCTGGAAAATCTATAATTTCAGTACATTAATTTACTATCCAATATTGTAGGCTAATAACATATAATGCAGAAATGGCCCTCAGACATTGTCCAATGTTTGCCACGTGCTGGATTGATTAAATGCCCAATTCAGAAAAATTGTTTTTTTTTTAATCAAATTGTATTTGTCACATGCTTCATAAACAACAGGTGTGTAGACTAACAGTGACATTCTTACCTTCCCAACAATGGATATATACAAAAACAATGTGGGGGAAAAGTCCAGGGCTCTGAGTACTTCCTGAATCCACTGTACATGGGGTACCCATCAAATCGACCAATCGACAAAAAAAAAAATCTGTGTTGCAAATTATTACTAACCCAAACACAGTGGAGAACAATGAGGGCCTTCTAAACCTTCAGATAAGGGCTAACCAAACACAGTGGGGAACAACGAGGGCCTTCTAAACCTTCAGATAAGGGCTAACCAAACATAGTGGGGAACAATGAGGGCCTTCTAAACCTTCAGAGAAGGGCTAACCAAACACAGTGGGGAACAATGAGGGCCTTCTACACCTTCAGAGAAGGGCTAACCAAACACAGTGGAGAACAATGAGGGCCTTCTACACCTTCAGAGAAGGGCTAACCAAACACAGTGGAGAACAATGAGGGCCTTCTACACCTTCAGAGAAGGGCTAACCAAACACAGTGGGGAACAATGAGGGCCTTCTACACCTTCAGAGAAGGGCTAACGATTTATAAAATAATAATAATTCTAATTAGATTATTATTTTCAATGATGAGTGTGATCAACCAATCACATTTTGACTTATAATGGGTGGGACAGTTTTGACTGGAAACCTCCGCGCAATAGCTAGCAGTCGTTTCCCAAGGTCTAGCTAGCAGTCGTTTCCCAAGGTCTAGCTGGCAGTCGTTTCCCAAGGTCTAGCTAGCAGTCGTTTCCCAAGGTCTAGCTAGCAGTCGTTTCCCAAGGTCTAGCTGGCAGTCGTTTCCCAAGGTCTAGCTGGCAGTCGTTTCCCAAGCTCTAGCTGGCAGTCGTTTCCCAAGGTCTAGCTGGCAGTCGTTTCCCAAGGTCTAGCAGGCAGTCGTTTCCCAAGGTCTAGCTAGCAGTCGTTTCCCAAGGTCTAGCTGGCAGTCGTTTCCCAAGGTCTAGCTGGCAGTCGTTTCCCAAGGTCTAGCTAGCAGTCGTTTCCCAAGGTCTAGCTGGCAGTCGTTTCCCAAGGTCTAGCTGGCAGTCGTTTCCCAAGGTCTAGCTGGCAGTCGTTTCCCAAGGTCTAGCTGGCAGTCGTCTCCCAAGGTCTAGCTAGCAATGTTTTTGTTGTAGGCTAATTTTCAGTGGCTGCCGCAGGTGTTATCGAAGAGGATGTTGTTGCTAATTTGTTAGCTTCTCCCCTTTTTCAAGAATAACTTTCAACAAGAAGTTATGTTTCTCAAATGATCAGTGGAATTGTGTTTTTACTGCAGCGCGCTTCCTGTTGTTAGCCATCTCTTTTGAAAAATATCTTGTGTGAGACATTGTTCTATATCAACTTTAGGTCACCAGTGACTTTGTGTGCTAAATGGGAAATGTTTTTTTTTGCAATGGGAAGTAATAGGTTCGATTGGGAAATGTTGATTGGGTTAATGCTTAGCATAATGGTTGTCTTTGTTGTATTCTTATGATTGGGCTCTACTGGCTTATTATTGAGTTGATAGACTACTTATCCTTTAACATTATGATGTGTGTGACTGATATCTGTCCATCAGCCCTATGCAGTGGTGGCTAGAGAAGTTTTTGCTCAATCTGATTGGGTGTGCCTGGCAGAACCTGGTTCTCCAGTAGGTGTGCCTGTGTCCACCCAGGTCCACTCATGCCTATACCCCTGATGCAAACGGCACATGATTCCATTGAACATCACACAAATAGCCTACTAATCAAGACTTAGGACTAAACTTATTTTCAATACCTGGTTTGCGTACCCATTGTTGCCTAAGTTGAAACGTCTTTGCTACGTCCCCAAATGGCTACCAATTACATTTTTCTTTTTCTAAACCAAAACCGGTTGAGAGCTGAGTTACTGCCTGCACATTATATAGTGCTGAAACTAGGCTGTGTGCACATGAAGATGCGCTACATGACCAAAAGTATGTGGACACCTTGTTGAATATCTCATTCCGAAATCATGGGCATTAATATGGAGTTGGTCCCTCCCCAGTAACAGCCTCCACTCTTCCTGGAAGACTTTCCACTAGATGTTGGAACATTGCTGCGGGGGCTTCCATTCAGCCACAAGAGCATTAGTGAGGTCGGACACTGACGTTAGGTGATTTAGGCCTGGCTCACAGTCAGCTTTCCAATTCATCCTAAAGGTGTTCAATAGGGTTGAGGCCAGGGCTTTGTGCAGGCCAGTCAATTTATTCCATGCCGATCTCCGACAAACCATTTCTGTATGGACCTCGCTTTGTGCACGGAGGCATTGTCATGCTGAAACAGGAAAGGGCCTTCCCCAAACTGTTGCCACAAAGTTGGGTGCACAGAATCATCTACAATGTCATTGTATGCTGTAGAGTTAAGGTTTTCCTTCACTGGTACAAAGTGACCTAGTCTGAACCATGAAAAACAGCCCCAGAACATTATTCCTCCTCCACCTAACTTTACAGTTGGTACTATGCATTGCAGCAGGTAGTATTCTCCTGGCATCCGCCAAACTCAGAATCGTCCATCAAACTGCCAGATGGTGAAGTGTGATTCATCACTCCAGAGAACGTGTTTCCACTGCTCCAGAGTCCAATGGCGGTGAGCTTTACACCACTCCAGTCGACGCTGGGCATTGCGCATGGTGATCTTAGGCTTGTGTGTGGCTAATCGGCCATGGAAACCCATTTCATGAAGCTCCTGACGAACAGTTCTTGTGCTGACGTTGCTTCCAGAGGCTGTTTGGTTCTCGGTAGAGAGTGTTGCAACTGAGGACAGGATTTTTACACACTACTCGCCTACTACTTCGTGGCTGAGCCGTTGTTGCTCCTAGACGTTTCCATTTCACAATAACAGCACTTACAGTTCACCGGGGCAGCTCTAGCAGGGCAGAAATTTGACACACTGACTTGTTGGAAAAGTAGCATCCTATGACGGTGTTACTGAGGTCTTCAGTGAGGCCATTCTACCGCCAATGTTTGTCTAAGGAGATCGCATGTCTGTGTGCTCGATTTTATACACCTGTCAGCAACGGGTGTGGCTGAAATAGCCGAATCCACAAATTTGAAGGGATGTCCACATAATTTTGTGTATATATAGTCTATTTCATGTGCTTTGCGATTGTGTAGGCTACTTTGTGCATGATTTCTCGTTGTACTAAATCATTGATAAGTCCTATACCTCCACTACACTACTTTGATATAAGCAACAGTGGGGAAGTGAGTATATGTACTGAAACAGCACATACCTGCGTATGGCCTCCACTACACTACTTTGATATAAGCATCAGTGGGGAAGTGAGTATATGTATTGAAACAGCTATACACCTCTACTCCACCACTGGCTCTTTTGTGATTTTACAAAAAAAAAGACCCTCCTACATCAGTGCGTTGGTATTACTGTCCTTTCAGCATCAAGAACATGTCACACACTTAAGGCCTCTAATCGAGATAAAGACTTCAGGTATTCACATTTCCAGAAAGAAGTGTATATATTTGGTCTGGTCGAAGAAGCGCGGTTTCATGGCTTACTGAATAGAAGCGGATAATTATGAGTTTTTTTTTAGTCTGCTGGTCTTGGAAATAAATTATTCCCCACTGTCCCAAGACCGAGTATCCTACAAATGTATCTGACACCGAGACACTCAAAATGTGGTCTGAAGACTGGACTAGAGACCTAGACCCGTATCCAGTACTACAACACGGGACTGTATGTTCGTCAACAGAAACAGAACGGAGGGTAGATGCGGTTTATTTACACAGCAACACAGTCTAGTCAGGATAACGACTCGTCTGCCCTCTGTTCGAGTCCCTGGGATCAGGGTCCAGAGTAAGTCTGCGCTGCAGACTCGTTGAAGTAGAATTTATCATCCAAATCGAGGTAAGTGATCGCTGTTCTAATCTCCAGGAGCTGTTTTCGATCATAGGAAATGACTGCGGAGAAATTATCTACGTATAAAGTTAAGATCAGTGTAAAAAAAACAAAAACACATAATAGCAGAATTAGTCATGTTTTTTGTTTTTTTTACGAACTCATTGTTCTGTGGCGCCATCATCTTCTATGGTATAAAGGTGGATAATAAACATGAAGTAATGCAGGGCAAAACAAATATATATATATATATATATATATATATATATATATATATATATATATATATACAGTACCAGTTAAAAGTTTGGACACACCTTCTCATTCAAGGGGTTTTCTTTATTCTTACAATTTTCTACATTGTAGAATAATAGTGAAGACATTAAAACTATGAAATAACACATATGGAATCATGTAGTAACCAAAAAAGTGTTAATAGACAAATCAAATATTTAATATTTGAGTTTCTTCAAAGTAGCCTCCCTTTGCCTTGATGACTGCTTTGCACACTCATGGCAAACTTTTGTCTAGGACTGTATATATCCATAAACTACCAATAACTAAATTTAAATTGAACTAAATCAGCTTTTCTAACACCATTCTACTCAGGTCCGGTTCAGAAGGATCCTGTGATGGCGGGGCAGTTTCTGGGGACAGAAGTCATTGCAGTGCTTCTGTCGTGAAGTCTTGGAGGCCCCCCAAAAAACTTCTCGGCTGCAGATATGATGTCCGACCTCTTGGACACTTGTGGCTATAAACGCTACAAAAATCCACCCTCTTTACAATAAGTGAATGCAGATCGCTTGATTGACGTATAACATTTGCAACTGGTTGTGATGCATCTTCTTCTTCAACACTGTGGCCTCTGACCCCTTCAACTCCCCGAACCGCCTCCACATAGTAGAATTGCTTTACAGCCCTGATCCTTGACCCTTCAACTTATTTCACCCTAACAGGGCACTCGAGGAATTCGGGAATATGATCCTCGCCACAGTTGCAACATTTTACATTCACAGACTCTTCACTAATATATTCCTTCGGTCTGAAAACTTTTTACACTTTTCTGCATCGGGTTTTGCACGAACGCTCTTAACAGCGTATCTTATATATCCCAAACTTTACATAGAAAATAATGTAAATACTCATCAGACATCACTAATACAGATAAAGTTTGCTCTTTTTTTCCCCTCATTCTCCGTTACGGGTCAAGAGACGTGCTTTAACTAGTCCTGGAATGTTTTATCCTAAGATATTGATTACCAATTTCCACCCGGGACGACAGAGATAACCATTTTTACCGGTGTACTGCTCCGAAAATCAAAGCTGTCCACTTCATGTGTCGATAATTTTACAAGTTACAAATCACGCTCTTTTTGCTTACATAAACACAATATCAACACCATACCACTCCTGGTTACTATGACTACACGATATAAACACCATACC
This sequence comes from Oncorhynchus clarkii lewisi, assembly GCF_045791955.1. Taxonomy (NCBI): domain Eukaryota; kingdom Metazoa; phylum Chordata; class Actinopteri; order Salmoniformes; family Salmonidae; genus Oncorhynchus; species Oncorhynchus clarkii. The sequence goes on along the minus strand of NC_092166.1, from coordinate 4,343,403 downwards.
ACTCCTGGTTACTATGACTACACAATATCAACACCATACCACTCCTGGTTACTATGACTACACGATATCAACACCATACCACTCCTGGTTACTATGACTACACGATATCAACACCATACCATTCCTGGTTACTTTGACTACACGATATCAACACCATACCATTCCTGGTTACTTTGACTACACGATATCAACACCATACCACTCCTGGTTACTATGACTACACGATATCAACACCATACCACTCCTGGTTACTATGACTACATGATTTCAACACCATACCACTCCTGGTTACTATGACTACACGATATCGACACCATACCACTCCTGGTTACTATGACTACACGATATTAACACCATACCACTCCTGGTTACTTTGACTACACGATATCGACACCATACCACTCCTGGTTACTATGACTACACAATATTAACACCATACCACTCCTGGTTACTATGACTACATGATTTCAACACCATACCACTCCTGGTTACTATGACTACATGATTTCAACACCATACCATGCCTGGTTACTTTGACTACACGATATCAACACCATACCACTCCTGGTTACTATGACTACATGATATCAACACCATACCACTCCTGGTTACTATGACTACACGATATCAACACCATACCACTTTTCCCATCCTCGTGAGAAAAAAAAAACGGTTTCCAAAGGAACATCTTAATTTTAAAAAACGTCCCAACAAGCAACGATTCAGACTCATTTTCTACAACAATTTGACCCTTTTTTTGTGTTCCACTCTTGGACTTCACTGTTGTCATCTTTCTCACTAACTGTACTTGACGCTCTTCCAACCTCAATCAACAGTTCTGTTTCCGCCATCTCAACCCTTTTGATTTCACCTTTATTTAACCAGGTAGACCAGATCACCTTTATTTAACCAGGGAGACCAGATCACCTTTATTTAACCAGGTAGACCAGATCACCTTTATTTAACCAGGTAGGCCAGTTCACCTTTATTTAACCAGGTAGACCAGATCACCTTTATTTAACCAGGTAGACCAGATCACCTTTATTTAACCAGGTAGGCCAGATCACCTTTATTTAACCAGGTAGGCCAGATCACCTTTATTTAACCAGGTAGGCCAGATCACCTTTATTTAACCAGGTAGGCCAGTTCACCTTTATTTAACCAGGTAGACCAGATCACCTTTATTTAACCAGGTAGGCCAGATCACCTTTATTTAACCAGGTAGGCCAGATCACCTTTATTTAACCAGGTAGGCCAGATCACCTTTATTTAACCAGGTAGGCCAGTTCACCTTTATTTAACCAGGTAGGCCAGATCACCTTTATTTAACCAGGTAGACCAGATCACCTTTATTTAACCAGGTAGGCCAGATCACCTTTATTTAACCAGGTAGGCCAGATCACCTTTATTTAACCAGGTAGGCCAGATCACCTTTATTTAACCAGGTAGGCCAGATCACCTTTATTTAACCAGGTAGACCAGATCACCTTTATTTAACCAGGTAGACCAGAACACCTTTATATAACCAGGTAGGCCAGTTCACCTTTATTTAACCAGGTAGACCAGATCACCTTTATTTAACCAGGTAGGCCAGATCACCTTTATTTAACCAGGTAGGCCAGATCACCTTTATTTAACCAGGTAGGCCAGTTCACCTTTATTTAACCAGGTAGACCAGATCACCTTTATTTAACCAGGTAGGCCAGATCACCTTTATTTAACCAGGTAGGCCAGTTCACCTTTATTTAACCAGGTAGACCAGATCACCTTTATTTAACCAGGTAGGCCAGATCACCTTTATTTAACCAGGTAGGCCAGATCACCTTTATTTAACCAGGTAGGCCAGATCACCTTTATTTAACCAGGTAGGCCAGTTCACCTTTATTTAACCAGGTAGGCCAGTTCACCTTTATTTAACCAGGTAGGCCAGTTGAGAACAAGTTCTCATTTACAACTGTGACCTCTGGCCAAGATAAAGCAAAGTAGTTTGACACAGAGTTACACATGGAGTAAACAAAACATACAGTCAATAATACAATAGAAAAAGTTTATATACAGTGTGTGCAAATGAAGAAAGAAGGTAAGGCAGTAAATAGGCCAATAGTGGCAAAGTAATTACAATTTAGCAAATTAACACTTGAGTGATAGATGTGCAGATGATGCTGTGCAAGTAGAAATACTGTTGTGCAAAAGAGCAGACAAGTAAATAAAACAGTATGGGGATGAGGTAGGTAGATTGGGTGGGCTATTTACAGATAGGCTATGTACAGCTGCAGCGATCGGTTAGCTGTTCAGATGCTTAAACCTCAGGCCCTGGCAGCCCCATCTTGGTATTTATGGGAGTAAATCGGGGAGCCCAAGTCACATTGTATCCTAAACAAGAAGATACTTGAAAGTTTACCATTTGGTTTTTTATCCTTTCTGGCGGTGGGTTTGTGATCGGCTACGAAAAGCCAACTGACATTTACTCCTGGAGGTGCTGACCTGTTGCACCCTCGACAACTACTGTGATTATTATTATTTGACCATCCTGGTCATTTATGAACATTTGAACATCTTGGCCATGTTCTGTTATAATCTCCACCCGGCACAGCCAGAAGAGGACTGGCCACCCCTCATAGCCTGGTTCCTCTCTAGGTTTCTTCCTAGGTTCTGGCCTTTCTAGGGAGTTTTCCCTAGCCACCGTGCTTCTACACCTGCATTGCTTGCTGTTTGGGGTTTTATGCTGGGTTTCTGTACAGCACTTTGAGATATCAGCTGATGTAAGAAGGGCTTTATGAATAAGTGTTATTTGGTTATTGGCCTTTCTGAGAGTGGGTTATTGGGTGACTTACATAATTATCTAAATTAGGTCATATTAGGGTAAAATCCATTGCTATAGTATAGTAGACTAAAGGCTGCCTGTCCTGCTGTAATTCATCTCCAGTCCTATAGATGGCAGCAACACTAGAGTCACCCACTCTGAGCGCCGACGACCACAACAAGAGGAGGAAGAGGAAGAAAGACAAGGCAAGGCTCCTGTCGTTGGGATTTTACTAGACGGGATACAGTTTATGTCAAAAAATTTCATAACAGGTTAGGAGAATATACCCAGTAGTTTAGGATAATTAACGTACCGGGTTAGGAGAATTAGGTTAATGTTATGAAAAAGGGTTACGGGTAGCTAAAATAGATTTTTTAAATTATTTTATTTTTAACTTTTGACGTTAATTTGACATAAAGTGTATACTATCTAGCAGTGACCCGCGCGTCGTCGACTGCAGCCTTGCGTGACAACACCAGAAAAAGGGGATTCGTGAAACGCGTAATGCTGTTTATTCTGTCTCTCGACAATTTGTTATTCTCGAAGGGGGGGGAAATCGTATATTTTCACGTTTAATCGACACGTCGAACAATGTGAAATGTTCTATTTTGTGTTGTAAAGTGGATAAAAGTTAAGGAAAACCTTGAAATGGAGGCTTGCTGAGCAAAATGGCTGGGCGCACTGAAATGTGAAACATTTGTAAGGTTAAACAGTATCAGCAGAAATAACTGGCACGCAAGGGCGCAGAAATACCTTCTTTTTCCACCTCTGGATGTGAAACATCACTGTAAGCCATTTGTTAGTGGCATAATTTCTATTTTATGAATTAGATGTTTTTTGTCGATACCTGCATTTATCGATATAACTTCGTCGTGTATTTTTCCATCGGATTTCTGCTTGACCGCATTCTGTTATTGTCTCAACGCTCAGCTGTGGATTAAAACACCAGGAAACAACAGCCGACCGAGTCAGGAGTTTTCTATTTGATGTGACTATATTGTTGTTGTTTTTCGACAGACACTGATGAGATTGTCTGCGGATGTGCGAACTAATCGATATTAATTAGAAACACTGCTATTGTTGACTTTCAGACACAGCAGCTGGGGGTTTTTAACTCTGGAGACGACACCTGTCCCAGTTATTGTAAAAAAAACAAAAACAATCAGACACCTTTTTAATTGACCCTTTCAACACTTGACTCTTTTTTTCAACAGATAAATATCCCTAAATAAACCTGCAATCATGGGTGAATTCCTGAAATACATCGACTATGATCACAAGACCAGTTTCCTGAAGATGTTGAACCAGCAGAGGATGGAAGGGGACCACTGTGACGTTGTGGTTGTGGTGGAAAACGTTGAGTTCAGAGCTCACCGCTGTGTCCTGGCCGCCTGCAGCATCTACTTCAAGAAGCTGTTTAAAAAACAGAACGATGTGGACAACTCCATCGTGGAGCTCGACTTCATCCGTTCAGACATCTTCGAGGAGGTCCTCAATTACATGTACACCGCCAGGCTCGCCGTCCGCAAAAAGGACATCAACCTCATGATGTCATCCGGACAGGTCCTGGGGATCACGTTCCTCGACAACCTGTGTTCGCAGAAACGTGAGCCCAACATGAAGCCGAGTCGTGAGAACCAGGCGCCAGGGGACGGTATGAGAGCCCAGGACGCCATCCTCAAAGAGCTGGCCATGGAGGAGGTGAGAAAGAACAGCTTCTACGATGGAGGGATGGAGGCCATGGGCTCTGGAGGGCCTCACGGGGTCCCTCCTCACTTTGGCGGGAACATGTCTAAAGACCCCCACAGCGCCCACGGCTGGACCTCCTCGTCCTCCTCCTCCAGCGATATGAAGCTTGACTACCTGCTGTACGGCCACCGCTCTGACGGCATCCACCCGGGAATGAAACCAGGCGGAGACGGCCCCAAGAAAGACAAGTCCCACCTGGCCCACCGTCCGTTCGCTTGCGAGGTGTGCCCCAAAACCTTTACCACCCAGGCCCACCTCAAAGAGCACCTGAAGATCCACACGGGCTTTAAACCGCACCGCTGCCTGGTCTGTGGCAAGGCGTTCATACGAGGGCCCGACTTAAAGCGGCACGAGAGGGTCCACAGCAACGAGAGACCCTTTGGATGCCAGATGTGTGAAAAGGCCTTCAAGCACAAGTCCCACCTGCGAGACCACGAGCGGCAGCACCGAGGGGAGAGGCCCTTCAACTGCGGCTCCTGTGAAAAGGCGTTCATCAAAGCGTCCGACCTGAAGCGCCACTGGAACACGATGCACAGCCAGCGCAGAACGCTGTCCCCCGCCGCCGCCGCCCCGGGCAGCATCCAGGGAGACGCCGACACGCAGAGCCAGAGGGACTGGAAGCTAGAGGCTGGGCCACACTCGTAAGGACAGACTGTTACACACACACACACCAAGCATACATAGTGACACACACACACCAAGCATACATAGTGACACACACACACCAAGCATACATAGTGACACACACACACCAAGCATACATAGTGACAGACACACACACACACCAAGCATACATAGTGACAGACACACACACACACACCAAGCATACATAGTGACAGACACACACACACACACACCAAGCATACATAGTGACAGACACACACACCAAGCATACATAGTGACAGACACACACACACACACCAAGCATACATAGTGACAGACACACACACACACACACACACACCAAGCATACATAGTGACAGACACACACACACACACCAAGCATACATAGTGACAGACACACACACACACACACCAAGCATACATAGTGACAGACACACACACACACACACCAAGCATACATAGTGACAGACACACACACACCAAGCATACATAGTGACAGACACACACACACACACCAAGCATTACATAGTGACAGACACACACACACACACACCAAGCATACATAGTGACAGACACACATATATATATATATACACACACACACCAAGCATACATAGTGACAGACACACACACCAAGCATACATAGTGACAGACACACACACACACACCAAGCATACATAGTGACAGACACACACACACACACACACACCAAGCATACATAGTGACAGACACACACACACACACCAAGCATACATAGTGACAGACACACACACACACACACCAAGCATACATAGTGACAGACACACACACACACACACCAAGCATACATAGTGACAGACACACACACACCAAGCATACATAGTGACAGACACACACACACACACCAAGCATTACATAGTGACAGACACACACACACACACCAAGCATACATAGTGACAGACACACATATATATATATATACACACACACACCAAGCATACATAGTGACAGACACACATATATATATACACACACACACCAAGCATTACATAGTGACAGACACACATGAATACACGGCCTGTGATATGTATTGATGTGTGATATCCCGATGAGAAGACGAAGGGATCGTAACTTGTCTGTTACTGGCATGACCCAATGGACTCTAATCTGATCCTGTTGAATCGTTGAACTACGTATGTTTTTCATTTATCCCCCCCAAAAAAAATAATGTAAAAAAAAAAATAATAAGAATAATAATAATCATGTAAAACTTGACTTGTCTATGTACTTCTACGACCAGTATATTTTTCACAGGGAAAAACATTGTTACTATTTAGACAGATAGGGGGAGGGGGGTTCTTCTCTATAATAATAATTATTATAACTTTATTACACTTTATCTGTAACATTTTTAAGTGTTTTTGTTTAACCTTCCTGGATTTTAAGAGAGAGAAGAAGAAGAAGAGAGAGAGAAATGATTCTCTGCATAAAATGTGTTGTTCTGTATATTCTCCTACGTGTAGATTGTTTTTTTTTTTTTAAATGAATGTTTAGTTGTGCTGATTGATTGATATTTACACTGTACAAGGTAACCAGAGTCACCATTCTTCATTTTGATACAGGTTAAACCAAAGTCTTGGGCCTTTTGTTGTTGTTGATGTTGTTGATGATGATGATGATAGACAGCAAGGCTCCCAAGTCAATTCTGGAAGTTAAAAGTTAAAAATCCAACCTTTTGATTTGACAAGCAATGTGAACGGGCTGTTCATTGGCTGTTCACGCCTTAGCAGCATGAATTCCGACTAGGTTTTACTGTTATACAGTATCACTAGCCCATCATCAAGATGCCATCGGAGAGAGAGAGAGAGAGACACCACGTCTGTATATACTGTAGTGTGACTAGTTGCATAAATCTAAAACATTTCGAACACAACACCGTATATGCACATTTATCGTTCTCTTACACACTGAAAATAAAACCATATTTGATTTCATCTGATTTCTTTTGTTTATGAATTCAGTACATGTACTTAATATACATGTCTGTAGCAGTCCATGGGGCAGGTGCTCTGGTCAATGTAAAGTTACGATAATATCAGTTCAGGGAGAATTTTATGTGTCCCAAATGGCACCATTTTCGCTATGTAGTGCACTACTTTAGACCAGGGGTCCATAGAGCTCTAGACAAAAGTAGTGCACTATACAGGGAATAGGGTGCCATTTGGGAAGCGGACAGGCTACAGTGTTTATTTATCCTAAACCCAGAACAGTGCGTCCAACGTGTGAGGGAAGAGGGTTTCGTGACATCCAGAGGCCTATTTTCAATTCTCTTCTCACGGAAGCAACGCAGTCATGCTAGCTAGTCACGCCCCCTCAACGATATAAACTCTCTGGATTGGATGATATTTCCTCACCAATCCAATGCTTTTAAATCCTTGTGGGGGAGTGAATGAGTGTATATTTAGGGGAAGGGGGGGATTAATGCCCTGGTAAAACCACTGACAACATGGAAAGAGGTATCATTATCCTATGAACATTTTACACCTACAAAGCAATGTACTACTATTAATTTCACTGAACCACAGTTCAGAAACGGACATTTCAGTCCTATTAGAAGATTTTTATAAAATGGTAAAATAGATATCAGTTCAGCCAATCAGTGATGTGAAAGCGTCATTAATTTCTTCAGTCGTCTTCAGATCAGTGATCTGCTAATCTCAAGGAAGAACGCGCTTCAGCTCCTAAACCCCCCCCCCCAAATCAACCCTTTACGGTCCTTTATGTGAAGCAGAAATACGGGATATCCGTAAACAACCGAGCGCAGATTCCACCTATCAGATGACAAGATAGAGGTACCCACCTTGTTGTTTATACTCGTTCAATTGAATCCGATCCAAGTTTCTGGAGTTATGAGTTGATAACGTCAAGACAGGAAGGCAGGATGCATGTTGGAACAAGTTCCCTACTTTACCTTCAACACTAGATGGTGTTCTGCACGCAGCTATACACTTCTATTGGCCAATACAGATACTTTCAGAAACTATTCACACTAATTAGGGATTGAATTGTTGTTGTTTTTTTTGTGTCAACGATCGGCACAAAATAAATCTGTAAATGTCAACGTGAAAGAAAAATTATAACCTTTTTTTTTTTTTTAAATGACTGAAAAATACAACGTTGATATATTTTGATTACGTAAGTAAATATTCAACCCTCTGAGTCAATACATGTTAGAATCACCTTTGGCAGCGATTACAGCCGTGTCTTTCTTTAACAAACCTGGATTGTACAATATTTGCACTTTATTCTTCTTAATATTCTTCAAGTTCTGTCAAGTTGTATTGTTGATCATTGCTAGACAGCCAATTTCCAAGTCTTGCCATAGATTTTCAAGTCAATTTAAGTCAAAACTGTAACTAGGTCACTCAGGAACATTCAACGTTGTCTTGGTGAGCAACTCCAGTGTAGATTTGTCCTTGTGTTTTAGGTTATTGTCCTGCTGAAAGGGTAAATTCGTCTCCCTGTGTCTGTTGGAAAGCAGACTGAACCAGGTTTTCCTCTTAACTCTATTCCGTAACATCCCATCATGCTTAGGGTCATGTATAAAAATGTCCAGTTGCCCATTATTTTGTCTACCATGGCTAGAAGGAGATATCTTCTCAAAGGAGAATAGGGGGTTTAAAGTGTGTGTGTCTGTGTGTCTGTGTGTGTGTGTGTGTCTGTGCGTCTGTGTGTGTCTGTGTGTGTCTGTGTGTGTGTGTGTGTGTGTGTCTCAGTCACCAGATCTCAACCCAATTGAACACTTACGGGAGATTCTGGAGCTGGGTACATTGAATCTGTTGTGGTGGTGAACCAACGCCCTATCAAGACACCTGTAGAATCTATACCGAGGTGTGTTGAATCTGTTCTGGTGGTGACCCAACACCCTATCAAGACACCTGTAGAATCTATACCGAGGTGTGTTGAATCTGTTCTGGTGGTGACCCAACACCCTATCAAGACACCTGTAGAATCTATACCGAGGTGTGTTGAATCTGTTCTGGTGGTGACCCAACACCCTATCAAGACACCTGTAGAATCTATACCGAGGTGTGTTGAATCTGTTCTGGTGGTGAACCAACACCCTATCAAGACACCTGTAGAATCTATACCGAGGTGTGTTGAATCTGTTCTGGTGGTGACCCAACACCCTATCAAGACACCTGTAGAATCTATACCGAGGTGTGTTGAATCTGTTCTGGTGGTGACCCAACACCCTATCAAGACACTTGATGTTGGCGTTTCCTTCTAATGTAGATAACTAAGATTCAAGGTTAGCACTGATATTGGGAAGGGTTCGGGAAGTAGTTAATTGGAAGTCAGTAAGGATTCTATTCTCAAAATGTTTCCCATTGTGAGGCAGAGGAATTCAGCTCATCCAACCAGTCTCTGGATACCAAGAAAAGCCCAGAGCCAGCAATCACACACACACACACACACACACACACACACACACACACACACACACACACACACACACACACACACACACACACACACACACACACACACACACACGGATGCACACATAGGACACACACACACACACACACACACACGGATGCACACATAGGACACACACACACGGATGTACACATAGGACACACACACACGGATGCACACATAGGACACACACACACGCATACACTTACACATGCAGAGCCTGCAATCAACCACCCACACAAACGCGGCTGTACAAACACATCTCAAAATACACTTCCTTTGCACAACTGTGATAAAAACACATACGTTCTGTGTTCAGCTAACACAGTATCTAGTATTACCTAGTTGTATTACTCTGTCTCATTAAAACAGGAGGCCAGATCACAGTACTGCCCAACAGGAAACTATCTCACTAATTAGTCCCTCGTGCTTCAGTCAGTTCCTCTATGTAATATTCATTGTGTTAAAGCCAGTCCTCTATATAAGGTCCATTGTGTTAAAGCCAGTCCTCTATGTAAGGTCCATTGTGTTAAAGCCAGTCCTCTCTGTAAGGTCCATTGTGTTAAAGCCAGTCCTCTATGTAAGGTCCATTGTGTTAAAGCCAGTCCTCTATGTAAGGTCCATTGTGTTAAAGCCAGTCCTCTCTGTAAGGTCCATTGTGTTAAAGCCAGTCCTCTATGTAAGGTCCATTGTGTTAAAGCCAGTCCTCTATGTAAGGTCCATTGTGTTAAAGCCAGTCCTCTATGGAAGGTCCATTGTGTTAAAGCCAGTCCTCTATGTAAGGTCCATTGTGTTAAAGCCAGTCCTCTCTGTAAGGTCCATTGTGTTAAAGCCAGTCCTCTATGTAAGGTCCATTGTGTTAAAGCCAGTCCTCTCTGTAAGGTCCATTGTGTTAAAGCCAGTCCTCTATGTAGGGTCCATTGTGTTAAAGCCAGTCCTCTATGTAAGGTCCATTGTGTTAAAGCCAGTCCTCTATGTAAGGTCCATTGTGTTAAAGCCAGTCCTCTATGTAAGGTCCATTGTGTTAAAGCCAGTCCTCTATGTAAGGTCCATTGTGTTAAAGCCAGTCCTCTATGTAAGGTCCATTGTGTTAAAGCCAGTCCTCTCTGTAAGGTCCATTGTGTTAAAGCCAGTCCTCTATGTAAGGTCCATTGTGTTAAAGCCAGTCCTCTATGTAAGGTCCATTGTGTTAAAGCCAGTCCTCTATGTAAGGTCCATTGTGTTAAAGCCAGTCCTCTATGTAAGGTCCATTGTGTTAAAGCCAGTCCTCCATGTAAGGTCCATTGTGTTAAAGCCAGTCCTCTATATAAGGTCCATTGTGTTAAAGCCAGTCCTCTATGTAAGGTCCATTGTGTTAAAGCCAGTCCTCTATGTAAGGTCCATTGTGTTAAAGCCAGTCCTCTCTGTAAGGTCCATTGTGTTAAAGCCAGTCCTCTCTGTAAGGTCCATTGTGTTAAAGCCAGTCCTCTATGTAAGGTCCATTGTGTTAAAGCCAGTCCTCTATATAAGGTCCATTGTGTTAAAGCCAGTCCTCTATGTAAGGTCCATTGTGTTAAAGCCAGTCCTCTATGTAAGGTCCATTGTGTTAAAGCCAGTCCTCTCTGTAAGGTCCATTGTGTTAAAGCCAGTCCTCTCTGTAAGGTCCATTGTGTTAAAGCCAGTCCTCTATGTAAGGTCCATTGTGTTAAAGCCAGTCCTCTCTGTAAGGTCCATTGTGTTAAAGCCAGTCCTCTATGTAAGGTCCATTGTGTTAAAGCCAGTCCTCTCTGTAAGGTCCATTGTGTTAAAGCCAGTCCTCTCTGTAAGGTCCATTGTGTTAAAGCCAGTCCTCTATGTAAGGTCCATTGTGTTAAAGCCAGTCCTCTCTGTAAGGTCCATTGTGTTAAAGCCAGTCCTCTATGTAAGGTCCATTGTGTTAAAGCCAGTCCTCTCTGTAAGGTCCATTGTGTTAAAGCCAGTCCTCTATGTAAGGTCCATTGTGTTAAAGCCAGTCCTCTCTGTAAGGTCCATTGTGTTAAAGCCAGTCCTCTATGTAAGGTCCATTGTGTTAAAGCCAGTCCTCTATGTAAGGTCCATTGTGTTAAAGCCAGTCCTCTCTGTAAGGTCCATTGTGTTAAAGTAATGTCGGTGGAAAGGGAACTTGGTATAAACGTTTAATTATTCCTCATAAACCTAAAAAAAAAAAAAAAATTATACAAAAATATAATGATAAAAAAAAGGTAAAACACATGCCAATAAAACAATCTCCGACAAGGAGGGGAAACACACAGCATGGGATCGATGGGGTTGGAACCAGGTGTGAAGGAAGACGAGACTAAACCAATGGAAGATGAAAAAAATGGATCAGCGATTGGCTAGAAGGTCGGTGACGTCGACCGACGAACAAGGAGAGGGACCGACTTCGGTAGAAGTCGTGTCAGTTAAAACCAATCCTTCATGTGATGTCCTTCTGTCCTCTATGTAAGGTCCTCCCAGGTGGCACCCTCTTCCCTACATAGTGCACTACCCCTGTTTTAGCCTAGTCCACCGAGGCTACATTTCTATGGGCCCTGGTCAAAGTAAGGCACTATACAGAGAAAAGGGTTTTGGACTCAGCCCTTAACTGCTAACAGAACAGAGAGAGAAATAGTTTGATATAATCTGATCATTTGAAATGGTTGTATGGAAACATGATGTCAACTTCTAATGGAACAGACGGCCCTCTCCTCCCCTCTACCCTCCTCTCTCTCCTTCTCTCCACCCTCCTCTCTCTCCTTCCCTCTACCCTCCTCTCTCTCCTTCCCTCCTCTCTCTCCTTCCCTCTACCCTCCTCTCTCTCCACCCTCCTCTCTCTCCTTCCCTCTACCCTCCTCTCTCCTTCCCTCCTCTCTCTCCTTCTCTCCTCTCTCTCCTTCCCTCTACCCTCCTTCCATTTCCCCCTCTCTCTCATTCCCTCTCTCCTTCCCTCTTCCCTCCTCTCTCTCCTTCCCTCCTCTCTCTCCTTCTCTCCTCTCTCTCCTTCCCTCTACCCTCCTCTCTCTCCTTCACACTACCCTCCTCTCTCTCCTTCCCTCTTCCCTCCTCTCTCTCCTTCTCTCCTTCCCTCTCCTTCCCTCTCCTTCCCTCTACCCTCATCTCTCTCCTTCCCTCTCTCCTTCCCTCTTCCCTCCTCTCTCTCCTTCCCTCCTCTCTCTCCTTCCCACTACCCACTACCCTCCTCTCTCTCCTCCTCTCTCCTTCTCTCTACCCTCCTCTCTCTCCTTCCCTCCACCCTCCTCTCTCTCCTCCTCTCTCCTTCTCTCTACCCTCCTCTCTCTCATTCCCTCCACCCTCCTCTCTCTCCCCCTCTCTCCTTCCCTCCACCCTCCTTTCTCTCCTTCCCTCCACCCTCCTCTCTCTCCTTCCCTCCAGCCTCCTCTCTCCTTCCCTCCACCCTCCTCTCTCTCCTCCTCTCTCCTTCTCTCTACCCTCCTCTCTCTCCTTCCCTCCACCCTCCTCTCTCTCCTCCTCTCTCCTTCCCTCCACCCTCCTCTCTCTCCTTCCCTCCACCCTCCTCTCTCTCCTTCCCTCCACCCTCCTCTCTCTCCTCCTCTCTCCTTTTCTCTACCCTCCTCTCTCTCCTTCCCTCCTCTCTCTCCTCTCTCTCCTTCCCTCCACCCTCCTCTCTCTCCTTCCCTCTACCCTCCTCTCTCTCCTTCCCTCTTCCCTCCTCTCTCTCCTTCCCTCTACCCTCCTCTCTCTCCTTCCCTCTACCCTCCTCTCTCTCCTTCCCTCTTCCCTCCTCTCTCTCCTTCTCTCCTCTCTCCTTCCCTCCACCCTCCTCTCTCCTTCCCTCTTCCCTCCTCTCTCTCCTTCCATCCTCCCTCTCCTTCCCTCTACCCTCCTCTCTCCTTCCCCCTACCCTCCTCTCTGCCTAGCTCCCTGGTGTTAGTGGAAGCCCAGGGTCGTTTCTCTGCATGTCTATGAAGTGTGTGTTCATACACAGTACCAGTCTAAAGTACTTTACTCATTCCAGGCTTGTTCTTCTTTTTATTTGACTCTTTTCTACATTCTAGAATCTAAAATATATTTGTTTAACACTTTTTTTGGTTACTACATAATTCCATATGTGTTATTTCATAGTTTTGATGTCTTCACAATTAGTCTACAATGTAGAAAATAGTTTAAATTAAGAAAAACCCTGGAATGAGTAGGTGTGTCCAAACAGGCCTTGCTACCCTGTGTGTGTGTGTGTGTGTGTGTGTGTGTGTGTGTGTGTGTGTGTGTGTGTGTGTGTGTGTGTGTGTGTGTGTGTGTGTGTGTGTGTGTGTGTGTGTGTGTGTGTGTGTGTGTGTGTGTGTGTGTGTGTGTGTGTGTGTGTGTGTGTTGGTGTGTGGCCATGTGTCTTGGGGAGTTCTATTGAGAGAGAGAGAGAGAGAGAGAGAGAGAGAGAGAGAGAGTGTGTGTGTGTGTGTGAGAATGTGTGTGTGTGTGTGTGTGTTGAACACCCGGTTTCCATTACCCCGGCAGGCGCGCACACACACACAGGGTAACAAGGCCTACGAGCGTAGTTCCCTTCCTGGGCCAGACCACAAACCTCCTGTCTCCAGTCTCCGCCTTGCTCTGCCTCCCCAGAAAAATACCAGCATCTCATTAAAACACTATCGCTACATCTCAACACACAGCTCAGTATTCAAACCTGTTTAGAAGGTATTCAACCCTGTTTAGAAGGTATTCAACCCTGTTTAGAAGGTATTCATACCCTGTTTAGAAGGTATTCATACCCTGTTTAGAAGGTATGCACACCCTGTTTAGAAGGTATTCAACCCTGTTTAGAATGTATTCATACCCTGTTTAGAAGGTATTCATACCCTGTATTCATGCCCTGTTTAGAAGGTATTCATACTCTGTTTAGAAGGTATTCATACCCTGTTTAGAAGGTATTCATACCCTGTTTAGAAGGTATTCATACCCTGTTTAGAAGGTATTCAAACCTGTTTAGAAGGTATTCATACCCTGTTTAGAAGGTGTTCATACCCTGTTTAGAAGGTATTCAAACCTGTTTAGAAGGTATTCAAACCTGTTTATAAGCTTGTACAGTGTCTTCAGATGGTGTTCATACCCTGTTTAGAAGGTATTCAAACCTGTTTAGAAGCTTGTACAGTGTCTTCAGACGGTATTCATACCCTGTTTAGAAGGTATTCATACCCTGTTTAGAAGGTATTCATACCCTGTTTAGAAGTTGTTGTTTACATGTTGTGGTGTTTCAGCCTGAATTCAACATGGTTGAAAATGACAAAGTGAAAACAAATGTATTGATAATGAAATACAGAAATATCTAATTTACATAAGTATTCACACCCCTGAGTCAATACATGCTAGAAACACCTTTGGCAGCAATTACAGCTGTGAGTCTTTCTGGGTAAGTTTCTAAGTGTGATTACAGCTGTGAGTCTTTCTGGGTAAGTCTCTAAGAGTGATTACAGCTGTGAGTCTTTCTGGGTAAGTCTCTAAGAGAGATTACAGCTGTGAGTCTTTCTGGGTAAGTCCCTAAGAGCTGTGAGTCTTTCTGGGTAAGTCTCTAAGAGCTGTGAGTCTTTCTGGTTAAGTCTCTAAGAGCGATTACAGCTGTGAGTCTTTCTGGGTAAGTCCCTAAGAGCTGTGACTCTTTCTGGGTAAGTCTCTAAGAGCTGTGAGTCTTTCCGGGTAAGTCTCTAAGAGCTGTGAGTCTTTTTGGGTAAGTTTCTAAGAGCTGTGAATCTTTCTGAATAAGTCTCTAAGAGCTTTGCAAACCTGGACTTCTCTCTCTTCTCCCCGACAGAGCCAACCTATCACCTGTCATCACGTCTCTCTCTTCCCCCTGACAGAGCCAACCTATCCCCTGTCATCACGTCTCTCTCTCTTCTCCCTGACAGAGCCAACCTATCCCCTGTCATCACGTCTCTCTCTTCCCCCTGACAGAGCCAACCTATCCTGTCATCACGTCTCTCTCTCTTCCCCCTGACAGAGCCAACCTGTCCCCTGTCAACACGTCTCTCTCTTCTCAGACTCTGGACTAGATGTGTTATTACTGCCTGGTCCCCCAGACCCTGGACTAGATGTGTAATTACTGTCTGGTCCTCCAGACCCTGGACTAGATGTGTTATTACTGCCTGGTCCTCCAGACTCTGGACTAACCTTGACGTTAGGGGTGACCTAAACCTAGGGGTGACCTAACCTTGACCCTAGGGGTGACCTAAACCTAGGGGTGACCTAACCTTGACCCTAGGGGTGACCTAACCCTAAGGGTGACCTAAACCTAGGGGTGACGTGGTCTGTACCCTGACTCCGTTATGTCTAGGGGTCCTAGTTACATGGTCTGTAACCTGACTTATTATGTCTAGGGGTCCTAGCTACATGGCCTGTAACCTGACTCATTATGTCTAGAGGTCCTAGTTACATGGTCTGTAACCTGACTGTCTAGGGGTCCTAGCTACATGGTCTGTAACCTGACTGTCTAGGGGTCCTAGCCACATGGTCTGTAACCTGACTGTCTAGGGGTTCTAGCTACATGGTCTGTAACCTGACTGTCTAGGGGTCCTAGCTACATGGTCTGTAACCTGACTGTCTAGGGGTCCTAGTTACATGGTCTGTAACATGACTCATTATGTCTAGGTCTCCTAGCTAGCTACATGGTCTGTAACCTGACTCATTATGTCTAGGGGTCCTAGCTACATGGTCTGTAACCTGACTGTCTAGGGGTCCTAGTTACATGGTCTGTAACATGACTCATTATGTCTAGGGGTCCTAGCTACATGTTCTGTAACCTGACTGTCTAGGGGCCTAGCTACATGGTCTGTAACCTGACTCATTATGTCTAGGGGTCCTAGCTACATGGTCTGTAACTTGACTGTCTAGGGGTCCTAGCTACATGGTCTGTAACCTGACTCATTATGTCTAGGGGTCTTAGCTACATTGTCTGTAACCTGACTCATTATGTCTAGGGGTCCTAGCTACATGGTCTGTAACCTGACTCATTATGTCTAGGGGTCCTAGCTACATGGTCTGTAACCTGACTGTCTAGGGGTCCTAGCTACATGGTCTGTAACCTGACTCATTATGTCTAGGGGTCCTCGCTACATGGTCTGTAACCTGACTCGTTATGTCTAACACTAACTGTCAACCCATATCATAAATATGTCCTAACACTGTCCTAACCCCATATCATAACACTATGTCCTAACACTGTCCTAACCCCATATCATAACACTATGACCTAACACTGTCCTAACCCCATATCATAACACTATGTCCTAACACTGTCCTAACCCCATATCATAACACTATGTCCTAACACTGTCCTAACCCCATATCATAACACTATGTCCTAGCACTATGTCCTAGCACTGTCCTAACCCCATATCATAACACTATGTCCTAACACTGTCCTAACACTGTCCTAACCCCATATCATGACACTATGTCCTAGCACTGTCCTAACCCCATATCATAACACTATGTCCTAGCACTATGTCCTAGCACTGTCCTAACCCCATATCATAACACTATGTCCTAACACTGTCCTAACCCCATATCATAACACTATGTCCTAGCACTATGTCCTAGCACTGTCCTAACCCCATATCATAACACTATGTCCTAACACTGTCCTAACACTGTCCTAACCCCATATCATGACACTATGTCCTAGCACTGTCCTAACCCCATATCATAACACTATGTCCTAGCACTATGTCCTAGCACTGTCCTAACCCCATATCATAACACTATGTCCTAACACTGTCCTAACCCCATATCATAACACTATGTCCTAACACTGTCATAGCTTTATGTCCTTTAAAAAAACATTGCGCATACCCAGAAATATTTGTTTGGGTGGAGGTGCTGACTAACGGCGAATAAACAATAAACTATCAAAATAAAGAATGTCTCACACTCCATGTTTAAACTCACAGCAGTGGGATGTGTATTTACCAACGTTTCGGCATCACTGTGTCTTCTTCAGGATAATGTCATGAATACTTGAACCAGGTTATGTCGACAAACAATTAGTGCAATTAGTGCAACCTGATGACAATAGAGAGGGGTGTGTCATATAAATTAAGGTAATTAAAATGAATTAGTGAAACTGTTAAACAACATTAGCTTTATGGCACGTTAAATATATTGCGCAATTGTTATCATGTTGAAACATAATTTGAATTTTGTACATCATATTAGCATCAACATGCATTATTGTTTAAACTCAATTTCACATCATTTGTTCACATGTAATCTTTTGGTTCAACCTTTAATGTATAATGAGCATCATCAACAGGGGGAACATATTAGGTGTACGCTAATAAACTGTAGAAAGAATATATCAATTTATAAGACTTAAGATTTGTTCATAAGAAGGGCCTGAGATCAAAGTCAATGTTCAGACCACTAGGGGTCAATGTTTTTAGACAGGATATCCAGTGAGCCTCCCTTTGTAGTCGTAGGATCTCCATGTTACCTCCTCTCCTTGGTAGGGGAACAAGCT
Source organism: Oncorhynchus clarkii lewisi (assembly GCF_045791955.1). Taxonomy (NCBI): domain Eukaryota; kingdom Metazoa; phylum Chordata; class Actinopteri; order Salmoniformes; family Salmonidae; genus Oncorhynchus; species Oncorhynchus clarkii. The sequence goes on along the minus strand of NC_092166.1, from coordinate 4,325,284 downwards.
CAACGCCTGTGTATTTGAGGGAGGAGATAGGATGGTTAGCTTCAACAAAGTGAGCTGCCTCCGGATAGTCAATGTTCTCACACCTGATTGAGCTGCGGTGTTCAGCTATGTGTTGTTTTAATTGTCTTTTCGTTTGTCCTAACACTATGTCCTAACACTGTCCTAACCCCATATCATAACACTATGTCCTAACACTGTCCTAACCCCATATCATAACACTATGTCCTTAAACTGTCCTAACCCCATATCATAACACTGTGTCCTAACACTGTCCTAACACTGTCCTAACCCCATATCATAACACTATGTCCTAACACTGTCCTAACCCCATATCATAACACTATGTCCTAACACTGCCCTAACACTGTGTCCTAACACTGTCCTAACCCCATATCATAACACTATGTCCTAACACTGTCCTAACCCCATATCATAACACTATGTCCTAACACTGTCCTAACCCCAAATCATAACACTATGTCCTAACACTGCCCTAACACTCTGTCCTAACACTGTCCTAACCCCATATCATAACACTATGTCCTAACACTGTCCTAACCCCATATCATAACACTATGTCCTAACACTGTCCTAACCCCATATCATAACACTATGTCCTAACACTGTCCTAACCCCATATCATAACACCATGTCCTAACACTGTCCTAACCCCATATCATAACACTATGTCCTAACACTGTCCTAACACTATCCTAACCCCATATCATAACACTGTGTCCTAACACTGTCCTAACCCCATATCATAACACTATGTCCTAACACTGTCCTAACACTATGTCCTAACACTGTCCTAACCCCATATCATAACACTATGTCCTAACACTGTCCTAACACTGTCCTAACCCCATATCATAACACTATGTCCTAACACTGTCCTAACACTCTGTTCTAACACTGTCCTAACCCCATATCATAACACTATGTCCTAACACTGTCCTAACCCCATATCATAACACTGTCCTAACACTGTCCTAACCCCATATCATAACACTATGTCCTAGCACTATGTCCTAGCACTGTCCTAACCCCATATCATAACACTATGTCCTAGCACTATGTCCTAACACTGTCCTAACCCCATATCATAACACTATGTCCTAACACTGTCCTAACCCCATATCATAACACTATGTCCTAACACTGTCCTAACACTATCCTAACCCCATATCATAACACTATGTCCTTAAACTGTCCTAACCCCATATCATAACACTGTGTCCTAACACTGTCCTAACACTGTCCTAACCCCATATCATAACACTATGTCCTAACACTGTCCTAACCCCATATCATAACACTATGTCCTAACACTCTGTCCTAACACTGTCCTAACCCCATATCATAACACTATGTCCTAACACTGTCCTAACCCCATATCATAACACTATGTCCTAACACTGTCCTAACCCCAAATCATAACACTATGTCCTAACACTGCCCTAACACTCTGTCCTAACACTGTCCTAACCCCATATCATAACACTATGTCCTAACACTGTCCTAACCCCATATCATAACACTATGTCCTAACACTGTCCTAACCCCATATCATAACACTATGTCCTAACACTGTCCTAACCCCATATCATAACACCATGTCCTAACACTGTCCTAACCCCATATCATAACACTATGTCCTAACACTGTCCTAACACTATCCTAACCCCATATCATAACACTGTGTCCTAACACTGTCCTAACCCCATATCATAACACTATGTCCTAACTCTGTCCTAACCCCATATCATAACACTATGTCCTAACTCTGTCCTAACACTGTCCTAACCCCATATCATAACACTATGTCCTAACACTGTCCTAACACTCTGTTCTAACACTGTCCTAACCCCATATCATAACACTATGTCCTAACCCCATATCATAACACTATGTCCTAACACTGTCCTAACCCCATATCATAACACTATGTCCTAGCACTATGTCCTAGCACTGTCCTAACCCCATATCATAACACTATGTCCTAACACTATGTCCTAACACTGTCCTAACCCCATATCATAACACTATGTCCTAACACTGTCCTAACCCCATATCATAACACTATGTCCTAACACTGTCCTAACACTATCCTAACCCCATATCATAACACTGTGTCCTAACACTGTCCTAACCCCATATCATAACACTATGTCCTAACACTGTCCTAACACTGTCCTAACCCCATATCATAACACTATGTCCTAACACTGTCCTAACCCCATATCATAACACTATGTCCTAACACTGTCATAACACTGTCCTAACCCCATATCGTAACACTATGTCCTAACACTGTCCTAACCCCATATCATAACACTATGTCCTAACACTGTCCTAACCCCATATCATAACACTATGTCCTAACACTGTCCTAACCCCATATCATAACACTATGTCCTTAAACTGTCCTAACCCCATATCATAACACTATGTCCTAACACTGTCCTAACCCCATATCATAACACTATGTTGTAACACTGTCCTAACCCCATATCATAACACTATGTCCTAACACTGTCCTAACACTGTCCTAACCCCATATCATAACATTATGTCTTAACACTGTCCTAACCCCATATCATAACACTATGTCCTAACACTGTCCTAACCCCATATCATAACACTATGTCCTAACACTGTCCTAACCCCATATCATAACACTATGTCATAACACTATGTCCTAACACTGTCCTAACCCCATATCATAACATTATGTCCTAACACTATGTCCTAACACTGTCCTAACCCCATATCATAACACTATGTCCTAACCCCATATCATAACACTATGTCCTAACACTAGGAACCTGCAAGTTAAGCATGTAGTTGGACGGTGTACACCATGTGTGTCCTGTTCATACGAATAACAAGACTTGAAACTTGAAATTCACACACACACACA
>NC_092166.1:4226589-4322261 GCF_045791955.1 Oncorhynchus clarkii lewisi | reverse complement strand
TAGTACTGTGCACCTCCCATAGTCTGTTCTGGACTTGGGGACTGTGAAGAGACCTCTTGTGGCATGTCATGTTTTTGGGGATGGGACTGATCAAACATTGTCATAGTGGATTATTTTCCTCTGCCTATTTTAATGACTAAACACTGTCATTCTGTTTCTTATCTGTCATTGGCATACCAACAACACGTACTTAACAGGCACTTGCTCACCTAGCTACTTTAAGATGGATGCAGTAATAACTAATGGATACATTCTGGATAAGAGTGTTTGCTCAATGACAAACATGTACACGTAAAATGTAGACAACTGGCTCCTAATGAAGCCTCGATCGCTAAACCCTGTCGGTGTTTCCTTTCTCTAGTTTGAGGAGGACCTGACGTCAACCAGGTCGTCAACCAGTCGCCTGTCAATCAAGTCTCCACTGAGGGGAGTCCGGAAGCTGAAGAACATGCAGTGTAAAATCACCCTGCTAGATGGCTCCGACTACACCATGACGGTGGATGTGAGTACAGGGGGGGATGAGGAAGAGGAGGAGGTTGCTGCTATCTGCCGTCCGTCCAGGGTGGATGTGATTGGATGAAAGTCTTAATAGCTCATTTCAGATTTGATCTCTCTCTCTCTGTCTGTCTCTGTCTCTGTCTCTGTCTCTGTCTCTGTCTCTGTCTCTCTCTGTCTCTGTCTCTGTCTCTGTCTCTCTCTGTCTCTGTCTGTCTCTCTCTGTCTGTCTCTGTCTGTCTCTGTCTGTCTCTGTCTGTCTCTCTCTGTCTCTCTCTCTCTGTCTCTGTCTCTGTCTCTCTCTCTGTCTCTCTCTCTGTCTCTCTCTCTCTATCTCTCTCTCTCTCTCTCTCTCTCTCTCTGTCTCTCTCTGTCTCTCTCTCTCTCTGTCTGTCTCTGTCTCTCTCTGTCTCTCTCTCTGTCTCTCTGTCTCTCTCTCTCTCTCTCTCTCTCTGTCTCTGTCTCTCTCAGATAAAATGACTTTTCTGCCATCAAATATCCAGAGAAACCATCATCTCAAATGACACACAGTAACAACAACTTAGCTTCCAGTTCTGTCAGATGTATAGAGTTGTGTGTGTGTGTAGACAAGCGGGGAGAAGCTTCAACATGCCAAGGACTCAACGTTCCTTCCACCCAAACAAACAACCAAATCTGCTTTAGCCAGATAGAGGATAGAGCCCCGTTAGGGCTAATCTACCCCCTCCCCCCTATGTTTGGGTGGGGGCTTTGGAACAGGAGACGTTTGTGTGTGTGTGTGTAGAGGGGTTTAGGAACGGTTGTTCGGTTTGGGGTGTGGGTTTAAGAGGATCAGTGTCATTCTCACTGTTCTCTGTGTGAGTCACTCCCAATCCTACTTTACCCTCCTGCTGTGGACATCCAGCACTTCTGAACAACGTCTCATCTGGACGGGGTGTAGACATACAGGGATTGGTGTATGAGCTAATTTGGGGGTCGTTGGGGGGTAGATTGCAGTAACTGTTGGGATCATTTTTACATTTTTGGAATTATACAATTTGGTTTCTTGCTTCATATTGAGTTATTCTGATAGTCATTTATATTGAGTTACACTGATAGTCATTTATATTGAGTTATACCTGGACTGATACAGTCATTGATTGGCAGATGTATGAAGTAAATGCACACGCCCACACAGAACAGTTATTGGATGTTGAGGGAAGGTGAGAGAGAGAGAGAGAGAGAGAGAGATGACTTCAGGAGCTCAGCCTTCCACACACAGAGACCAGCTGCTTCCACGTTTTACACTGTGATACGTTCTACATCAAGACGTCATAATCAGAACACAAGGAGAATGATTGAGAGCTGTTTATATGACTCCCTGCGGTGTGATCTGTGGCGAAGTCATGGTATTAGTGTATGGGCCTCCCCTGCATGACTCCCTGCGGTGTGGTCTGTGGCTGGGTCATGTATTAGTGTATGGGCCTCCCCTGCATGACTCCCTGCGGTGTGGTCTGTGGCTGGGTCATGTATTAGTGTATGGGCCTCCCCTGCATGACTCCCTGCGGTGTGGTCTGTGGTGGGGTCATGTATTAGTGTATGGGCCTCCCCTGCATGACTCCCTGGGGTGTGGTCTGTGGCTGGGTCGTGTATTAGTGTATGGGCCTCCCCTGCATGACTCCCTGCGGTGTGGTCTGTGGCTGGGGTCATGTATTAGTGTATGGGCCTCCCCTGCATGACTCCCTGGGGTGTGGTCTGTGGCGAGGTCATGGTATTAGTGTATGTGCCTCCCCTGCATGACTCCCTGGGGTGTGGTCTGTGGCTGGGTCATGGTATTAGTGTATGGGCCTCCCCTGCATGACTCCCTGGGGTGTGGTCTGTGGCTGGGTCATGTATTAGTGTATGGGCCTCCCCTGCATGAGAGAAGACTGTGAGGAGGGGAGAGAGCCTCCCGAGGGATCTCCCTCTGTTTACAGATTTATAGTATCCCCCCTCTCTCCTTCAGTCCTTCTCCCTCTACCCTCCACCCCCCCCCCCTCTTTCCCTTCCTCTTCCTCACCTCCCTCCTCCTCCCCTCTACCTCTCCCTCCCTCCTCCCCTCCACCCCTCCCTCCCTCCTCCACCCCTCCCTCCCTCCCTCCATCAGCCCCTCCCTCCACCCCTCCCTCCTCCCTCCAACAGCCCCCGTCTCCCTGCACCAGCCCCTTGGACCGGGCAGCTATGAGGACAGCTACTGTAAACATGTCAAGGTTAAACTACAGCTGCACACTGACACAGGCTATATGACTGTACGTGAACACACAGACAGACCAGGTAAACATGGAGTCCGCAGCAGGAGGAGACATGGCCACTGTCCTCCCCAGCACCGTTGTTGATTGGGTTTTGTTGATGAAGCAGAGGTGGTGGAGCACCAAGGGAAAATAAAGTACATGTGCTTCTGTTCTATCACACGAGCGATGATGTCAGAGCAATGATGTCAGAGCAACATATCACACAGGCCAGCTGGTTACAGGCTGGTTAAAGCCAGCAACATATCACACAGGCCAGCTGGTTACAGGCTGGTTAAAGCCAGCAACATATCACACAGGCCAGCTGGTTACAGGCTGGTTAAAGCCAGCAACATATCACACAGGCCAGCTGGTTACAGGCTGGTTAAAGCCAGCAACATATCACACAGGCCAGCTGGTTACAGGCTGGTTAAAGCCAGCAACATATCACACAGGCCAGCTGGTTACAGGCTGGTTAAAGCCAGCAACATATCACACAGGCCAGCTGGTTACAGGCTGGTTAAAGCCAGCAACATATCACACAGGCCAGCTGGTTACAGGCTGGTTTAAGCCAGCAACATATCACACAGGCCAGCTGGTTACAGGCTGGTTAAAGCCAGCAACATATCACACAGGCCAGCTGGTTACATGCTGGTTAAAGCCAGCAACATATCACACAGGCCAGCTGGTTACAGGCTGGTTAAAGCCAGCAACATGTCACACAGGCCAGCTAGTTACAGGCTGGTTAAAGCCAGCAACATATCACACAGGCCAGCTGGTTACAGGCTGGTTAAAGCCAGCAACATATCACACAGGCCAGCTGGTTACAGGCTGGTTAAAGCCAGCAACATATCACACAGGCCAGCTGGTTACAGGCTGGTTAAAGCCAGTAACATGTCACACAGGCCAGCTGGTTACAGGCTGGTTAAAGCCAGCAACATATCACACAGGCCAGCTGGTTACAGGCTGGTTAAAGCCAGCAACATATCACACCGGCCAGCTGGTTACAGGCTGGTTAAAGCCAGCAACATATCACACAGGCCAGCTGGTTACAGGCTGGTTATAGCCAGCAACATATCACACAGGCCAGCTGGTTTCAGGCTGGTTAAAGCCAGCAACATATCACACAGGCCAGCTGGTTACAGGCTGGTTAAAGCCAGCAACATACCACACCGGCCAGCTGGTTACAAGCTGGTTAAAGCCAGCAACATATCACACAGGCCAGCTGGTTACAGGCTGGTTAAAGCCAGCAACATATCACACAGGCCAGCTGGTTACAGGCTGGTTAAAGCCAGCAACATATCACACAGGCCAGCTGGTTACAGGCTGGTTAAAGCCAGCAACATATCACACAGGCCAGCTGGTTACAGGCTGGTTAAAGCCAGCAACATATCACACATTGAGAACATTGAGGTTAAATGAAGATACTCAGTTCGTTGTAGGGAGTCTGTTTTATCTCATTCCCATTACTGTCTGAAGACCAGTTTAGTACTGGCAGACTGTCTCCCTCTCTCACTGTCTCTCTCTACCTCTCTCACTGTCTCTCTCTATCTCTCTCACTGTCTCTCTCTATCTCTCTCACTGTCTCTATCTATCTCTCTCACTGTCTCTCTCTATCTCTCTCTCTATCTCTCTCACTGTCTCTCTCACTGTCTCTATCTGCCTCTCTCACTGTCTCTATCTATCTCTCTCACTGTCTCTAACTGTCTCTCTCACTGTCTCTATCTATCTCTCTCACTGTCTCTATCTCTCTCTCTCACTGTCTCTCTCTATCTCTCTCACTGTCTCTCTCTATCTCTCTCACTGTCTCTCTCTATCTCTCTCACTGTCTCTCTCTATCTCTCTCACTGTCTGTCTCTCACTGTCTGTCAATTCAATTCAAGGGCTTTATTGGCATGGGAAACATGTGTTATCATTGCCAAAGCAAGTGAGGTAGACAATATACAAAGTGAAATAAACAATAAAAATTAACAGTAAACATTACACATACAGAAGTTTCAAAACAATAAAGACATTACAAATGTCATATTTTATATATATATATATATTTATTTTTATATATATATATATATATATATATACACAGTGTTTTAACAATGTACAAATGGTTAAAGGACACAAGATAAAATAAATAAGCATAAATATGGGTTGTATTTACAATGGTGTTTGTTCTTCACTGGTTGCCCTTTTCTTGTGGCAACAGGTCACAAATCTTGCTGCTGTGATGGCACACTGTGGAATTTCCCCCAGTAGATATGGGAGTTTATCAAAATTGGATTTGTTTTCAAATTCTTTGTGGATCTGAATAATATGAGGGAAATATGTGTCTCTAATATGGTCATACATTGGGCAGGAGGTTAGGAAGTGCAGCTCAGTTTCCACCTCATTTTGTGGGCAGTGAGCACATAGCCTGTCTTCTCTTGAGAGCCATGTCTGCCTACGGCGGCCTTTCTCAATAGCAAGGCTATGCTCACTGAGTCTGTACATAGTCAAAGCTTTCCTTAATTTTGGGTCAGTCACAGTGGTCAGGTATTCTGCCGCTGTGTACTCTCTGTTTAGGGCCAAATAGCATTCTAGTTTGCTCTGTTTTTTTTGTTAATTCTTTCCAATGTGTCAAGTAATTATCTTTTTGTTTTCTCATGATTTGGTTGGGTCTAATTGTGTTGCTGTCCTGGGGCTCTGTAGGGTGTGTTTGTGTTTTGTGAACAGAGCCCCAGGACCAGCTTGCTTAGGGGACTCTTCTCCAGGTTCATCTCTCTGTAGGTGATGGCTTTGTTATGGAAGGTCTGTCTCTCTCTCTCTCACTGTCTGTCTCTCTCACTGTCTCTGTCTCTCTCTCACTGTCTCTCTCTCTCTCTCTCTCTCTCCCTCGCTCACCCCCTGTGGGAAAAATGTATTCACTGTGATTTTCCTTCAAGTCTGATGGAAGAATCATTCGTTTCCCCTTGTAGCTCGACCTTTTTAAAACAAAAATCTAGTTTACCCTACGACTAAGGCCTGAAACATGCTGCTGTTCTGGTGTTATTATTAAGGAGAGTCATCGGTGTAGTTAAGTGTGATATATATATAACGGTTTATATCTACTGTATTACCACCACCACCTTAGCTTAGTGGCTGTTTTCTTTTAATATGGGTTTTACTGTTGTAATCCTGAGCTGCAATCTCATTATTAATAAGCTTAGGTTTTCGTAGAACCTTTTTAAGAACAGCCATAGTTACTACGGGGGGGGGGGGGGGGGTTGATTCACAGCCTAAATACAGTTATCATAGTACAGAACCGTGGGCCGGGCGGACATCAGTCTGTGTTGGTGTGACTGTGTTGGTGTGACTGTCTGATTGGGTGTGACATCAGTCTGTGCTGGTGTGACTGTGTTGGTGTGACTGTGCTGGTGTGACTGTCTGATTGGGTGTGACATCAGTCTGTGCTAACTGCCGGGGATGTTGTTCCTGCTGTTTTGAAGTGTCTGTCGAAGCCTCTTTTAATAGGCTTGAGAATCACACACAAGCCTGTCAGATGTAACTCGTAACCTCGGGGAGGCATCGAGAGCAGAGTTATGCCAGGCCTCTGTGAGAGTGGGGAGAGGGAGGGAGGTGGTAACAGCAACCTAAATATATCCCCAGGGACTCAGAGGGAGTTTGACTGGAAGCTAGTCAGACTGCACAGCTACAGCCTGCTGTGAAAGAAGAGGAGGAGGATAACACACACAGAGAGGAGGATAACACACACAGAGAGGAGGATAACACACACAGAGAGGAGGATAACACACACAGAGAGGAGGATAACACACACAGAGAGGAGGATAACACACACAGAGAGGAGGAGGAGGAGGATAACACACAGAGAGGAGGATAACACAGAGAGGAGGAGGAGGATGATAACACAGAGAGGAGGGGGAGGATGATAACACAGAGGAGGGGGAGGATGATAACACAGGGAGGAGGAGGATGATAACACAGGGAGGAGGAGGAGGATAACACAGGGAGGAGGAGGATAACACAGGGAGGAGGAGGAGAAGGATAACACACAGAGAGGAGGATGAGGATAACACACAGAGAGGAGGATGAGGATAACACACAGAAAGGAGGAGGAGGAGGAGGAGGAGAATAACACACAGAGAGGAGGAGGATGAGGATAACACACACAAAGGAGGAGGATAACACACAGAGGAGGAAGAGGAGGATAACACACAGAAAGGAGGAGGAGGAGGATAACACACAGAGAAGAGGAGGAGGATAACACACGGAGGAGGAAGAGGATAACACACAGAGGAGGAGGAGGATAACACACACAGAGAGAGAGGAGGGGGAGGTGGATAACACACACAGAGAGAGAGGAGGAGGAGGTGGATAACACACAGAGAGGAGGAGGAGGAGGTGGATAACACAGAGAAGGAGGAGGAGTAGATGTCAGAACAGCAGGGAGGAGGAGGAGATGTCAGAACAGCGGGGAGGGGGAGGAGATGTCAGAACAGCGGGGAGGGGGAGGAGATGTCAGAACAGCGGGGAGGGGGAGGAGATGTCAGAACAGCGGGGAGGGGGAGGAGATGTCAGAACAGCGGGGAGGGGGAGGAGATGTCAGAACAGCGGGGAGGAGGGGGAGGAGATGTCAGAACAGCGGGGCGGAGAAGGAGGAGATGTCAGAACAGCGGGGCGGAGAAGGAGGAGATGTCAGAACAGCGGGGAGGAGAAGGAGGAGATGTCAGAACAGCGGGGAGGAGAAGGAGGAGATGTCAGAACAGCGGGGAGGAGAATGAGGAGATGTCAGAACAGCGGGGAGGAGAAGGAGGAGATGTCAGAACAGCGGGGAGGAGAAGGAGGAGATGTCAGAACAGCGGGGAGGAGAAGGAGGAGATGTCAGAACAGCGGGGAGGAGAAGGAGGAGATGTCAGAACAGCGGGGAGGAGAAGGAGGAGATGTCAGAACAGCGGGGAGGAGAAGGAGGAGATGTCAGAACAGCGGGGAGGAGAAGGAGGAGATGTCAGAACAGCGGGGAGGAGAAGGAGGAGATGTCAGAACAGCGGGGAGGAGAAGAAGGAGATGTCAGAACAGCGGGGAGGAGAAGAAGGAGATGTCAGAACAGCGGGGAGGAGAAGGAGGAGATGTCAGAACAGCGGGGAGGAGAAGGAGGAGATGTCAGAACAGCGGGGAGGAGAAGGAGGAGATGTCAGAACAGCGGGGAGGAGAAGAAGGAGATGTCAGAACAGCGGGGAGGAGAAGAAGGAGATGTCAGAACAGCGGGGAGGAGAAGGAGGAGATGTCAGAACAGCGGGGAGGAGAAGGAGGAGATGTCAGAACAGCGGGGAGGAGAAGGAGGAGATGTCAGAACAGCGGGGAGGAGAAGGAGGAGATGTCAGAACAGCGGGGAGGAGAAGGAGGAGATGTCAGAACAGCGGGGAGGGGGAGGAGATGTCAGAACAGCGGGGAGGGGGAGGAGATGTCAGAACAGCGGGGAGGGGGAGGAGGAGATGTCAGAACAGCGGGGAGAAGGAGATGTCAGAACAGCGGGGAGGGGGAGGAGATGTCAGAACAGCGGGGAGGGGGAGGAGATGTCAGAACAGCGGGGAGGGGGAGGAGATGTCAGAACAGCGGGGAGGAGAAGGAGGAGATGTCAGAACAGCGGGGAGGGGGAGGAGATGTCAGAACAGCGGGGAGGGGGAGAAGGAGATGTCAGAACAGCGAGGAGGGGGAGGAGATGTCAGAACAGCGGGGAGGAGGGGGAGGAGATGTCAGAACAGCGGGGAGGAGAAGGAGGGGATGTCAGAACAGCGGGGAGGAGAAGGAGGAGATGTCAGAACAGCGGGGAGGAGATGGAGGAGATGTCAGAACAGTGGGGAGGAGAAGGAGGAGATGTCAGAACAGCGGGGAGGAGAAGGAGGAGATGTCAGAACAGCGGGGAGGAGAAGAAGGAGATGTCAGAACAGCGGGGAGGAGAAAGAGGAGATGTCAGAACAGCGGGGAGGGGGAGGAGATGTCAGAACAGCGGGGAGGAGGGGGAGGAGATGTCAGAACAGCGGGGAGGAGGGGGAGGAGATGTCAGAACAGCGGGGAGGGGGAGGAGATGTCAGAACAGCGGGGAGGGGGAGGAGATGTCAGAACAGCGGGGAGGAGAAGGAGGAGATGTCAGAACAGCGGGGAGGAGAAGGAGGAGATGTCAGAACAGCGGGGAGGAGAAGGAGGAGATGTCAGAACAGCGGGGAGGGGGAGGAGGAGATGTCAGAACAGCAGGGAGGAGGTCAGTTTACGTGCTGTCAACATAACCTTTCACCCCTGCTCTTTTGTCAATTAACCACAGTCTTTATTCATCCCTGTTAGCTGCACAGTACTGTTGTTGTTCGCTGAAGAACAGATAATCAGTGGCTAGTGGCTTCATGAGGAGGACTAGGCTTCATGAGGAGGACTAGTGGCTTCATGAGGAGGACTAGTGGCTTCATGAGGAGGACTAGTGGCTTCATGAGGAGGACTAGTGGCTTCATGAGGAGGACTAGTGGCTTCATGAGGAGGACTAGTGGCTTCATGAGGAGGACTAGTAGCTTCATGAGGAGGACTAGTGGCTTCATGAGGAGGACTAGTGGCTTCATGAGGAGGACTAGTGGCTTCATGAGGAGGACTAGTGGCTTCATGAGGAGGACTAGTGGCTTCATGAGGAGGACTAGTGGCTTCATGAGGAGGACTAGTGGCTTCATGAGGAGGACTAGTAGCTTCATGAGGAGGACTAGTGGCTTCATGAGGAGGACTAGTGGCTTCATGAGGAGGACTAGTGGCTTCATGAGGAGGACTAGTGGCTTCATGAGGAGGACTAGTGGCTTCATGAGGAGGACTAGTGGCTTCATGAGGAGGACTAGTGGCTTCATGAGGAGGACTAGTGGCTTCATGAGGAGGACTAGTGGCTTCATGAGGAGGACTAGTGGCTTCATGAGGAGGACTAGTGGCTTCATGAGGAGGACTAGTAGCTTCATGAGGAGGACTAGTGGCTTCATGAGGAGGACTAGTGGCTTCATGAGGAGGACTAGTGGCTTCATGAGGAGGACTAGTGGCTTCATGAGGAGGACTAGTGGCTTCATGAGGAGGACTAGTGGCTTCATGAGGAGGACTAGTGGCTTCATGAGGAGGACTAGTGGCTTCATGAGGAGGACTAGTAGCTTCATGAGGAGGACTAGTGGCTTCATGAGGAGGACTAGTGGCTTCATGAGGAGGACTAGTGGCTTCATGAGGAGGACTAGTGGCTTCATGAGGAGGACTAGTGGCTTCATGAGGAGGACTAGTGGCTTCATGAGGAGGACTAGTGGCTTCATGAGGAGGACTAGTAGCTTCATGAGGAGGACTAGGCTTCATGAGGAGGACTAGTGGCTTCATGAGGAGGACTAGTGGCTTCATGAGGAGGACTAGTGGCTTCATGAGGAGGACTAGGCTTCATGAGGAGGACTAGTGGCTTCATGAGGAGGACTAGTGGCTTCATGAGGAGGACTAGTGGCTTCATGAGGAGGACTAGTGGCTTCATGAGGAGGACTAGTGGCTTCATGAGGAGGACTAGTGACTTCATGAGGAGGACTAGTGGCTTCATGAGGAGAATGTTATTCATATTTTTCATAATTATTTAAAAAATATATCCAAAATTATTAACAAATTATTTGTCAAACGGTTATATTTCAGTCTTCTGTGATGTATATAAAGTGTAATATTGGGATGTAAACTCAAAATGTAATACATTTCAACTTTATATCCTGCGTGGTACAGGTGTAGACTTTTATTCCAAAGTAGATTTTGTTTAAGACTACCAAGAAACACTCCGACTGTGATTTATCCCACTGCAATATAGTAATATACATTTAGGCATTAATTCAAAAAGGTTTATGGTAAGTAAAATTAAAAGGTGCCAGCCTAGCACTGGGATTGAACCTGCGATCCTCGGAGCCAGCCTAGCACTGGGATTGAACCTGCGATCCTCGGAGCCAGCCTAGCACTGGGATTGAACCTGCGATCCTCGGAGCCAGCCTAGCACTGGGATTGAACCTGCGATCCTCGGAGCCAGCCTAGCACTGGGATTGAACCTGCGATCCTCGGAGCCAGCCTAGCACTGGGATTGAACCTGTGATCCTCGGAGCCAGAGTTCGCAGTATACACCCATCCGTCAATCCCGTCCGCAGTTCCCTAGCAAGCCTATGGTAAGAGTGATCACCGTTGCCCCTAGTGACCGGTATTGACATCGTCACCCGACCTGGACGAACGTCGAAAACTGCATTAGATCTGGTGTGACCTCGCTGTCACACTGCATTCCTAGTTATATGCTAGTGTAGCAGGACCTGAGTCTGGCTCATGGTCTCGTAATGAGGTAGCCCTGGGGGAATTTCCTCATGGTCTAATGGAATACTTTGTTTTCTCCCGTGGGGGACCCGGGTTCAGATCCCAACCCTGACATTAGTGTGCACTGTGGACAATGAAATATGAAATCAGGCCTCCCTGTATTGTTCTCTCCTATAGTGTGAACTCTGACCCTTGTTCAATAACTGCCCTCTGTGTGTCACCAGAAACGAGCCAGAGGCCAGCTGCTGTTTGCCAAGGTGTGTGACCATCTGAACCTGCTGGAGACGGACTACTTTGGCATCACGTACCGCGACGTGGAGAACCAGAAGGTAGAGGAAGAGACTCATCAAAGATGTCTGTCTGTCCTGTCTGTATGTCCTGTCTGTCTGTCCTGTCTGTATGTATGTCCTGGCTATCCTGTATGTATGTCCTGTCTGTATGTCCTGTCTGTCTGTATGTCTGTCTGTATGTCCTGTCTGTATGTCCTGGCTATCCTGTATGTCTGTCTGTATGTCTGTCTGTATGTCCTGTCTGTCTGGCTGTCTGTATGTCCTGTCTGTCTGTATGTCCTGGCTGTCTGTATGTCCTGGCTGTCTGTATGACCTGGCTGTCTGTATGTCCTGGCTGTCTGTATGTCCTGGCTGTCTGGCTGTCTGTCCTGTCTGTTGTCGTGTCTGTCTGTTGTCGTGTCTGTCTGTTGTCGTGTCGTGTCTGTCTGTCTGTTGTCGTGTCAGCATCTCAGTGCTAGAGGCGTCACTACAGACCCTGGTTCAGAGGTCTAAGGCACTGCATCTCAGTGCTAGAGGCGTCACTACAGACCCTGGTTCAGAGGTCTAAGACACTGCATCTCAGTGCTAGAGGCGTCACTACAGACCCTGGTTCAGAGGTCTAAGGCACTGCATCTCAGTGCTAGAGGCGTCACTACAGACCCTGGTTCAGAGGTCTAAGGCACTGCATCTCAGTGCTAGAGGCGTCACTACAGACCCTGGTTCAGAGGTCTAAGTGTTCGAGGCGTCACTACAGACCCTGGTTCGAATCCAGGCTGTATCACAAACGACCGTGATTGGGAGTCCCATAAGGCGGCGCACAATTGTCCCAGCGTCGTCCGGGTTTGGCCGGTGTAGGCCCGTCATTTTAAATACGAATTTGTTCTTTAACTGACTTGCCAAGTTAAATAAAGGTTAAATCATTCTTTTTATTTTTTATAAATACCTAAACTTGGTGTGGGGCAGTGTTGCATAGACAAGGGGGGGGGGGGGGGGGGGGGGCGGAGCGGATCCTAGATTAACACAACTACTCTGAGATGTTTGTGGATACCGGCCCTCTGTGTGACTGATAACAGTTTCCCCAGGGGACCTTCTCAGGGCAGTGGTAACGTGGCAGGCTCTGTTAATGACTGGATAGGTGGTCATTCATTGATTTTATTAATATATATCATTACTAATTTGTCTCTTTCTCCAGAACTGGCTGGACCCGAACAAGGAACTGAAGAAGCAGATAAGGAGTGAGTTTATAGGGCTACACTATACTGCACTACACTATACTGCACTACACTATACTGCACTACACTATACTGCACTACACTATACTGCACTACACTGTTACACTACACTATGTTACACTATACTGCACTACACTATACTGCACTACACTATGTTACACTACACTATGTTACACTACACTATGTTACACTATACTATGTTACACTATACTGCACCACACTATACTGCACTACACTATACTGGACTATACCATACTGCACTATACTATGTTACACTATACTGCACTATACTGGACCCCACTATACTGCACTATACTGCACTACACTATACTGCACTACACTATACTACACTATACTGCACTACACTATACTGCACTACACTGTGTTACACTACACTATACTGCACTACACTATACTATACTGCACTACACTATACTATACTGCACTATACTGCGCTATACCGCACCACACTATACTGCACTACACTATACTGCACTACACTACACTATGCTGCACTACACTATACTACACTACACTACACTATGCTGCACTACACTACACTACACTATACTACACTACACTACACTATGCTGCACTACACTACACTATGCTGCACTACACTACACTATACTGCACTACACTACACTACACTATGCTGCACTACACTATACTGCACTACACTATACTGCACTACACTATACTGCACTACACTACACTATGCTGCACTACACTATACTGCACTACACTATGCTGCACTACACTATACTGCACTACACTATACTGCACTACACTACACTATACTGCACTACACTGCACTATACTGCACTATACTGCACTATACCGCACTACACTATACTGCACTATACTGCACTACACTACACTATACTGCACTACACTATACTGCACTACACTATACTGCACTACACTACACTACACTATGCTGCACTACACTATACTGCACTACACTATGCTGCACTACACTATACTGCACTACACTATACTGCACTACACTACACTATACTGCACTACACTATACTACACTACACTATGTTACACTACACTATGTTACACTACACTATGTTACACTATACTATGTTACACTATACTGCACCACA
Source organism: Oncorhynchus clarkii lewisi (assembly GCF_045791955.1). NCBI lineage: Eukaryota > Metazoa > Chordata > Actinopteri > Salmoniformes > Salmonidae > Oncorhynchus > Oncorhynchus clarkii. Next base: position 4,308,624 of record NC_092166.1, on the reverse strand, counting down.
CTATACTGCACTACACTATACTGCACTATACCGCACTACACTATACTGCACTACACTACACTATACTGCACTACACTATACTGCACTACACCATACTGCATTACACTATACTGCACTACACTATGTTACACTACACTATGTTACACTACACTATGTTACACTATACTATGTTACACTATACTGCACAACACTATACTGCACTACACTATGTTACACTGGACTATACTATACTGCACTATACTATGTCACACTATACTGCACTACACTATACTGCACTACACTATACTCGACTATACCATACTGCACTATACTATGTTACACTATACTGCACTACACTATACTGCACTACACTATACTACACTATACTGCACTACACTATACTGCACTACACTATACTGCACTACACTACACTATACTGCACTACACTATATTGCACTATACTATACTGCACTACACTATACTGCACTACACTACACTATACTGCACTGCACTACACTATATTGCACTATACTGAACTACACTCTATTACACTACACGATGTTACACTATACTGCACTACACTATGTTACATTACTGCACTACACTATGTTACACTACACTATGTTACACTATACTGCACTACACTATGTTACACTATACTGCACTACACTATGTTACACTACTGCACTACACTATGTTACACTATACTACAATATACTGCACTACACTGTTACACCACACTATACTGCACTACACTATGTTACACTACACTATGTTACACTACACTATGTTACACTACACTATGTTACACTACACTCTGTTACAATATACTACACTACACTGCACAACACTATACTGCACGACACTGCACTACACTATACTGCACTACACTATACTGCACTACACTGTACTACACTACACTATACTGCACTACACTATACTGCACTACACTGCACGACACTATACTGCACTACACTATACTGCACTGCACTACACTATACTGCACTACACTATGTTACACTATACTACACTATACTGCACTACACTATGTTACAACACTACTATAGTCTATACTATACAACACTACTATAGCCTATACTATACAACACTACTATAGTCTATACTATACAACACTACTATAGTCTATACTATACAACACTACTATAGTCTACTATACAACACTACTATAGTCTATACTATACAACACTACTATAGTCTATACTATACAACACTACTATAGTCTATACTGTAGTCTATACTATACTTCACTACTATAGTCTATACTATACTTCACTACTATAGTCTATACTATACTTCACTACTATAGTCTATACTATACAACACTACTATAGTCTATACTATAGTCTATACTATACAACACTACTATAGTCTATACTGTAGTCTATACTATACTTCACTACTATAGTCTATACTATACTTCACTACTATAGTCTATACTATACTTCACTACTATAGTCTATACTATACTTCACTACTATAGTCTATACTATACTTCACTACTATAGTCTATACTATAGTCTATACTATACAACACTACTATAGCCTATACTGTAGTCTATACTATACTTCACTACTATAGTCTATACTATACTTCACTACTATAGTCTATACTATACAACACTACTATAGTCTATACTATACTTCACTACTATAGTCTATACTATACAACACTACTATAGTCTATACTGTAGTCTATACTATACTTCACTACTATAGTCTATACTATACTTCACTACTATAGTCTATACTATACTTCACTACTATAGTCTATACTATACTTCACTACTATAGTCTATACTATACTTCACTACTATAGTCTATACTATACTTCACAACTTCACTACTATAGTCTATACTATACTTCACTACTATAGTCTATACTATACTTCACTACTATAGTCTATACTATACAACACTACTATAGTCTATACTATACAACACTACTATAGTCTATACTATACAACACTACTATAGTCTATACTATACTTCACTACTATAGTCTATACTATACAACACTACTATAGTCTATACTATACTTCACTACTATGGTCTATACTTCACTACTGTAGTCTATACTATACAACACTACTATAGTCTATACTATACAACACTACTATAGTCTATACTATACCTTATTGTTCTGCAGGTGGCCCCTGGAACACTATACTATAGTCTATACCTTATTTTTCTGCAGGTGGCCCCTGGAACACTATACTATAGTCTATACCTTATTGTTCTGCAGGTGGCCTCTGGAACACTATACTATAGTCTATACCTTATTGTTCTGCAGGTGGCCCCTGGAACACTATACTATAGTCTATACTTTATTGTTCTGCAGGTGGCCCCTGGAACACTATACTATAGTCTATACCTTATTGTTCTGCAGGTGGCCTCTGGAACACTATACTATAGTCTATACCTTATTGTTCTGCAGGTGGCCCCTGGAACACTATACTATAGTCTATACCTTATTGTTCTGCAGGTGGCCCCTGGAACACTATACTATAGTCTATACCTTATTGTTCTGCAGGTGGCCTCTGGAACACTATACTATAGTCTATACCTTATTGTTCTGCAGGTGGCCCCTGGAACACTATACTATAGTCTATACCTTATTGTTCTGCAGGTGGCCCCTGGAACACTATACTATAGTCTATACCTTATTGTTCTGCAGGTGGCCCCTGGAACACTATACTATAGTCTATACCTTATTGTTCTGCAGGTGGCCTCTGGAACACTATACTATAGTCTATACCTTATTGTTCTGCAGGTGGCCCCTGGAACACTATACTATAGTCTATACCTTATTGTTCTGCAGGTGGCCCCTGGAACACTATACTATAGTCTATACCTTATTGTTCTGCAGGTGGCCCCTGGAACACTATACTATAGTCTATACCTTATTGTTCTGCAGGTGGCCCCTGGAACTTTGGCTTCAACGTCAAGTTCTACCCCCCAGACCCTGCCCAGCTGTCTGAAGACATTACCAGGTGAGTTGGATGGATCGACTGCATTGTCAAAGCCTCTGAAATACAGTATGTTGCTATTTATGGTTTAATAATCGTACTGGCATCACCCACTCTCTCCCTCTCTCTCCCCCTCTCCCCTTCTCTGTTTTACTCTCCCACTCTCTCTCTCCCCCCTCCGCGCTCTCTCCACCCTCCGCGCTCTCTCCCCCCTCCGCTCTCTCTCCCCCCTCCGCGCTCTCTCCCCCCTCCGCTCTCTCTCCCCCCTCCGCTCTCTCTCCCCCCTCCGCTCTCTCGCTCTCTCTCCCCCCTCCTCTCTCTCTCTCTAGGTACTACCTGTGTCTCCAGCTGCGTGATGACATGGTGTCTGGTCGTCTCCCCTGTTCCTTCACCACCCACACCATACTGGGCTCCTACACGGTCCAGTCAGAGCTGGGGGACTACGACCCCGAGGAGACGGAGTACAACAGTGAGCTCCGCTTCGCTCCAAACCACACCAAGGAACTCGAGGACAAGGTCATGGACCTACACAAGAACTACAAGTATGTCCGGCAATAGATATTCCCCGTAGTTACAGGACATCTCTGAGCTCCGTAGTTACAGGACATCTCTGAGCCCCGTAGTTACAGGACATCTCTGAGCCCCGTAGTTACAGGACATCTCTGAGCCCCGTAGTTACAGGACATCTCTGAGCCCCGTAGTTACAGGACATCTCTGAGCCCCGTAGTTACAGGACATCTCTGAGCCCCGTAGTTACAGGACATCTCTGAACCCCGTAGTTACAGGACATCTCTGAGCCCCGTAGTTACAGGACATGTAGTTGATGCCTGATGTCTGTTTTCAGAGGGATGACCCCAGCTGAAGCAGAGTTACACTTTCTGGAGAATGCCAAGAAACTGTCCATGTATGGAGTAGACCTGCATCACGCCAAGGTACACACACACACACACACACACACACACCTACACACACACCTACATACACCACACACACACACACACACCTACATACACCACACACACACACATACACACCTACATACACCACACACACCTACACACACACCTACATACACCACACACACACACACACACACACCTACATACACCACACACACACACACACCTACATACACCACACACACACACACACACACCTACATACACCACACACACACACACACACACATACACACCTACATACACCACACACACACACCTACATACACCACACACACACACACACCTACATACACCACACACACACACACACACACACACACACACCTATATACACCACACACACACACACACACACCTACATACACCACACACACACACACACACACATACACACCTACATACACCACACACACACACCTACATACACCACACACACACACACACCTACATACACCACACACACACACACACACACACCTACATACACCACACACACACACACACACACATACACACCTACATACACCACACACACACACACCTACATACACCACACACACACACACCTACATACACCACACACACACACACACACCTACATACACCACACACACACACACACACACACACACCTACATACACCACACACACACACCTATATACACCACACACACACCACACACACACCTACATACACCACACACACACCTACATACACCACACACACACACACACACCTATATACACCACACACACACACCACACACCTACATACACCACACACACACACACCACACACCTACATACACCACACACACACACCTACATACCTACATACACCACACACACACACCTACATACACCACACACACACACCTACATACACCACACACACACACACACACACACACCTACATACACCACACACACACACCTATATACACCACACACACACACACACACACCTACATACACCGCACACACACACCTACATACACCACACACACACACCTACATACACCACACACCTACATACACCACACACACACCTACATACACCACACACACACACACCTACATACACCACACACACACCTACATACACCACACACACACACCTACATACACCACACACCTACATACACCACACACACACACACACACCTACATACACCACACACACACACCTACATACACCACACACACCTACATACACCACACACACACCTACATACACCACACACACACACACACACCTACATACACCACACACACACACCTATATACACCACACACACACACCTACATACACCACACACACACACACCTACATACACCACACACACACACCTACATACACCACACACACACACACACACCTACATACACCACACACACACACCTATATACACCACACACACACACACACACCTACATACACCACACACACACACCTACATACACCACACACACACACCTACATACACCACACACACACACCTACATACACCACACACACACCTACATACACCACACACACACACCTACATACACCGCACACACACCTACATACACCACACACACACCTACATACACCACACACACACACCTACATACACCACACACACACACCTACATACACCACACACACACACACACCACACACACACACACCTACATACACCACACACACACACACCACATACCCACATACACCGCACACACCACATACCTACATACACCACACACACACACCACACCAAACTCTCTCCCTCACTTCACTGCTTTGTCAGAGGCACTCTGCTAGTCCTTCCAATGCACTGCTGCTGTCTCAGTGATGTCATCAGTGATGTCGATACCATGCTTAACACCAACACTGGGCTGCTACTTCAATGTCTGTATGTGCTGTGAGCCAACTGCCTGGGGCCATCTTCCTCCGCTCTAGCAGGACTGCTGCCTGACTGTTACCATCTCTGTTAGTTTCACTGACTGTTACCATCGCTGTTAGTTTCACTGACTGTTACCATCGCTGTTAGTTTCACTGACTGTTACCATCGCTGTTAGTTTCACTGACTGTTACCATCGCTGTTAGTTTCACTGACTGTTACCATCGCTGTTAGTTTCACTGACTGTTACCATCGCTGTTAGTTTCACTGACTGTTACCATCGCTGTTAGTTTCACTGACTGTTACCATCGCTGTTAGTTTCACTGACTGTTACCATCGCTGTTAGTTTCACTGACTGTTACCATCGCTGTTAGTTTCACTGACTGTTACCATCGCTGTTAGTTTCACTGACTGTTACCATCGCTGTTAGTTTCACTGACTGTTACCATCGCTGTTAGTTTCACTGACTGTTACCATCGCTGTTACCATCGCTGTTAGTTTCACTGACTGTTACCATCGCTGTTAGTTTCACTGACTGTTACCATCGCTGTTAGTTTCACTGACTGTTACCATCGCTGTTAGTTTCACTGACTGTTACCATCGCTGTTAGTTTCACTGACTGTTACCATCGCTGTTAGTCTCACTGACTGTTACCATCGCTGTTAGTCTCACTGACTGTTACCATCGCTGTTAGTCTCACTGACTGTTACCATCGCTGTTAGTCTCACTGACTGTTACCATCTCTGTTAGTCTCACTGACTGTTACCATCGCTGTTAGTTTCACTGACTGTTACCATCGCTGTTAGTCTCACTGACTCCATGAGGCTCCGCCTTGGACTGGCCTGACTTGGCTCCCTTGAGATTATGTAGTGTAGTCTCCTCTGTCTTAATGACGTGCTTGATTGTATTAATCTCATTGGGCAGACAGATGGAGGGGGGGGGGGGGGGGGGGGACAGACAGACCGATGTAGGGACAGACAGACAGACCGATGTAGGGACAGACAGACAGACCGATGTAGAGACAGACAGACAGACCGATGTAGAGACAGACAGACAGACCGATGTAGAGAGAGACAGACAGACAGACCGATGTAGAGAGAGACGGGCAGACAGACCGACGCGGAGAGAGAGAGACAGACGGACAGACAGACCGACGGATGTAGAGAGAGAGAGACAGACGGACAGACAGACTGACGCGGAGAGAGAGAGAGAGGCGGGCAGACAGACCGACGCGGAGAGAGAGAGAGAGGCGGGCAGACAGACCGGCGCGGAGAGAGAGAGAGGCGGGCAGATAGACAGACGCGGAGAGACAGACAGACAGACCAGGCCAGCAGCGTCAGATTGCCAGACTGACACACCACTCATTTCAACACATTGAAAACGCCACTGTTGATCCCGATGTCAGATACTGGTCAGTAATCACAAGCACTTTGAACAGTGAAAGTATCCCATCTAGGTGGGACTGAGATATTGATGATGGTCCCTTAAAAGAGTCAACTGAGGAGAAATGGCGTTGCCTAATCCACGTTGAATATAGATTAGTAGTGAGGAACAGGGAGAAGTAGCTTCCATCCACTAGTACACTTTGAATACAGATTAGTAGTGAGGAACAAGGAGAAGTAGCTTCCATCCACTAGTACACTATGAATACAGATTAGTAGTGAGGAACAGGGAGAAGTAGCTTCCATCCACTAGTACACTATGAATACAGATTAGTAGTGAGGAACAGGGAGAAGTATCTTCCATCCACTAGTACACTATGAATACAGATTAGTAGTGAGGAACAGGGAGAAGTAGCTTCCATCCACTAGTACACTATGAATACAGATTAGTAGTGAGGAACAGGGAGAAGTATCTTCCATCCACTAGTACACTATGAATACAGATTAGTAGTGAGGAACAGGGAGAAGTATCTTCCATCCACTAGTACACTTTGAATACAGATGTATTTTTTTGCCATTTAATAATCCATTTGACTCGTTGAATCGGATCAGCATTGTTGTTTTCTCTCCTCTCATTAAACCACCTGGCTAGTTGGTGGGAAGCCTGTTTGAGTGTTTGGCTCCAGCTAAAGGGGAGGTAAGCGACCCGCTGCATCGTGTGGTGTGTTTATTATTCACGCATGGCTTTAGCTTAGCGGTCGTCATGCTAACTGTGGCTTGTTTTTACCCATCATCACCCTCTCCAACGTGTGTGCCACCCCCCTCGGACCCCAGATACACCCGTCCCTCACGTCGTGTACATGTAGAGTAGGAGGTGAGAGACGAAGCCATGCTCCGGTATCCGCCTGCCTGTCCGTAGCCGGTTACCGTCAGCACCCAACGCTTGCCCATCCTCTACCCTTCCTCCCTCCACGGCTGTTAGAGAAAGAGAAGAATCACTGCCTTCTCAGCGTTGTGGTTCTGTTTCATACTTCCTAGTGAAGGGGTACACATACTGAAACTCCTTCTTTGTGTACTAATTGGGTGTGTTCCAGGACTCTGAAGGCGTAGAGATCATGCTAGGCGTGTGCTCCAGTGGTCTGCTCATCTACAGAGACAGACTGAGAATCAACCGGTTTGCCTGGCCCAAGGTCCTCAAGATCTCCTACAAGAGAAACAACTTCTACATCAAGATACGCCCCGGAGAGGTAAACACACCAACAACATCAACAACAACTGTAGATCTGTTACAAACCGGGGCAGGTGTTTTACCATGTGACTTGACCAGGAAAAATTACGGCCCGGGGCCTAGGCAGACGACTTCTCTGTGGCCCGGGGCCTAGTCAGACGACTTCTCTGTGGCCCGGGGCCTAGTCAGACGACTTCTCTGTGGCCCGGGGCCTAGTAAGACGACTTCTCTGTGGCCCGGGGCCTAGTCAGACGACTTCTCTGTGGCCCGGGGCCTAGTCAGACGACTTCTCTGTGGCCCGGGGCCTAGTCAGACGACTTCTCTGTGGCCCGGGGCCTAGTCAGACGACTTCTCTGTGGCCCGGGGCCTAGTCAGACGACTTCTCTGTGGCCCGGGGCCTAGTCAGACGACTTCTCTGTGGCCCGGGGCCTAGTCAGACGACTTCTCTGTGGCCCGGGGCCTAGTCAGACGACTTCTCTGTGGCCCGGGGCCTAGTCAGACGACTCCTTTGTGGCCCGGGGCCTAGTCAGATGACTTCTCTGTGGCCCGGGGCCTAGTCAGACGACTCTTTTGTGGCCCGGGGCCTAGTCAGATGACTCCTTTGTGGCCCGGGGCCTAGTCAGACGACTTCTCTGTGGCCCGGGGCCTAGTCAGACGACTCCTTTGTGGCCCGGGGCCTAGTCAGACGACTCCTTTGTGGCCCCGGGCCTAGTCAGATGACTCCTTTGTGGCCCCGGGCCTAGTCAGATGACTCCTTTGTGGCCCGGGGCCTAGTCAGATGACTCCTTTGTGGCCCGGGGCCTAGTCAGACGACTTCTCTGTGGCCCGGGGCCTAGTCAGATGACTCCTTTGTGGCCCGGGGCCTAGTCAGACGACTTCTCTGTGGCCCGGGGCCTAGTCAGACGACTTCTCTGTGGCCCGGGGCCTAGTCAGACGACTTCTCTGTGGCCCGGGGCCTAGTCAGACGACTTCTCCTTGGCCCGGGGCCTAGTCAGACGACTTCTCCTTGGCCCGGGGCCTAGTCAGACGACTTCTCCTTGGCCCGGGGCCTAGTCAGACGACTTCTCCTTGGCCCGGGGCCTAGTCAGATGACTCCTTTGTGGCCCGGGGCCTAGTCAGATGACTCCTTTGTGGCCCGGGGCCTAGTCAGACGACTTCTCTGTGGCCCGGGGCCTAGTCAGACGACTTCTCCTTGGCCCGGGGCCTAGTCAGACGACTTCTCTGTGGCCCGGGGCCTAGTCAGACGACTTCTCTGTGGCCCGGGGCCTAGTCAGACGACTTCTCCTTGGCCCGGGGCCTAGTCAGATGACTCCTTTGTGGCCCGGGGCCTAGTCAGACGACTTCTCTGTGGCCCGGGGCCTAGTCAGACGACTTCTCCTTGGCCCGGGGCCTAGTCAGACGACTTCTCCTTGGCCCGTGGCCTAGTCAGACGACTTCTCCTTGGCCCGGGGCCTAGTCAGATGACTCCTTTGTGGCCCGGGGCCTAGTCAGATGACTCCTTTGTGGCCCGGGGCCTAGTCAGATGACTCCTTTGTGGCCCGGGGCCTAGTCAGATGACTCCTTTGTGGCCCGGGGCCTAGTCAGACGACTTCTCTGTGGCCCGGGGCCTAGTCAGATGACTCCTTTGTGGCCCGGGGCCTAGTCAGATGACTCCTTTGTGGCCCGGGGCCTAGTCAGACGACTCCTTTGTGGCCCGGGGCCTAGTCAGACGACTTCTCTGTGGCCCGGGGCCTAGTCAGACGACTTCTATGTGGCCCGGGGCCTTGTCAGACGACTTCTCTGTGGCCCGGGGCCTAGTCAGACGACTTCTCCTTGGCCCGGGGCCTAGTCAGATGACTCCTTTGTGGCCCGGGGCCTAGTCAGACGACTTCTCCTTGGCCCGGGGCCTAGTCAGACGACTTCTCCTTGGCCCGGGGCCTAGTCAGATGACTCCTTTGTGGCCCGGGGCCTAGTCAGATGACTCCTTTGTGGCCCGGGGCCTAGTCAGACGACTTCTCTGTGGCCCGGGGCCTAGTCAGACGACTTCTCCTTGGCCCGGGGCCTAGTCAGACGACTTCTCTGTGGCCCGGGGCCTAGTCAGACGACTTCTCTGTGGCCCGGGGCCTAGTCAGACGACTTCTCCTTGGCCCGGGGCCTAGTCAGATGACTCCTTTGTGGCCCGGGGCCTAGTCAGACGACTTCTCTGTGGCCCGGGGCCTAGTCAGACGACTTCTCTGTGGCCCGGGGCCTAGTCAGACGACTTCTCCTTGGCCCGGGGCCTAGTCAGACGACTTCTCCTTGGCCCGGGGCCTAGTCAGATGACTCCTTTGTGGCCCGGGGCCTAGTCAGATGACTCCTATGTGGCCCGGGGCCTAGTCAGATGACTCCTTTGTGGCCCGGGGCCTAGTCAGATGACTCCTTTGTGGCCCGGGGCCTAGTCAGACGACTTCTCTGTGGCCCGGGGCCTAGTCAGAGGACTCCTTTGTGGCCCGGGGCCTAGTCAGACGACTCCTTTGTGGCCCGGGGCCTAGTCAGACGACTCCTTTGTGGCCCGGGGCCTAGTCAGACGACTTCTCTGTGGCCCGGGGCCTAGTCAGACGACTTCTCTGTGGCCCGGGGCCTAGTCAGACGACTTCTCTGTGGCCCGGGGCCTTGTCAGACGACTTCTCTGTGGCCCGGGGCCTAGTCAGACGACTTCTCCTTGGCCCGGGGCCTAGTCAGATGACTCCTTTGTGGCCCGGGGCCTAGTCAGACGACTTCTCTGTGGCCCGGGGCCTAGTCAGACGACTTCTCCTTGGCCCGGGGCCTAGTCAGACGACTTCTCCTTGGCCCGGGGCCTAGTCAGACGACTTCTCCTTGGCCCGGGGCCTAGTCAGACGACTTCTCTGTGGCCCGGGGCCTAGTCAGACGACTTCTCCTTGGCCCGGGGCCTAGTCAGACGACTACTCCTTGGCCCGGGGCCTAGTCAGACGACTTCTCCTTGGCCCGGGGCCTAGTCAGATGACTCCTTTGTGGCCCGGGGCCTAGTCAGATGACTCCTTTGTGGCCCGGGGCCTAGTCAGATGACTCCTTTGTGGCCCGGGGCCTAGTCAGACGACTTCTCCTTGGCCCAGGGCCTTGTCAGACGACTTCTCTGTGGCCCGGGGCCTAGTCAGACGACTCCTTTGTGGCCCGGGGCCTAGTCAGACGACTCCTTTGTGGCCCGGGGCCTAGTCAGACGACTTCTCTGTGGCCCGGGGCCTAGTCAGACGACTTCTCTGTGGCCCGGGGCCTAGTCAGACGACTTCTCTGTGGCCCGGGGCCTAGTCAGACGACTTCTCCTTGGCCCGGGGCCTAGTCAGATGACTCCTTTGTGGCCCGGGGCCTAGTCAGACGACTTCTCTGTGGCCCGGGGCCTAGTCAGACGACTTCTCCTTGGCCCGGGGCCTAGTCAGACGACTTCTCCTTGGCCCGGGGCCTAGTCAGACGACTTCTCTGTGGCCCGGGGCCTAGTCAGACGACTTCTCTGTGGCCCTGGGCCTAGTCAGACGACTCCTTTGTGGCCCGGGGCCTAGTCAGACGACTTCTCTGTGGCCCGGGGCCTAGTCAGACGACTTCTCTGTGGCCCGGGGCCTAGTCAGACGACTTCTCTGTGGCCCGGGGCCTAGTCAGATGACTCCTTTGTGGCCCGGGGCCTAGTCAGATGACTCCTTTGTGGCCCGGGGCCTAGTCAGACGACTTCTCCTTGGCCCGGGGCCTAGTCAGACGACTTCTCCTTGGCCCGGGGCCTAGTCAGACGACTTCTCTGTGGCCCGGGGCCTAGTCAGACGACTTCTCTGTGGCCCTGGGCCTAGTCAGACGACTTCTCTGTGGCCCGGGGCCTAGTCAGACGACTTCTCCTTGGCCCGGGGCCTAGTCAGACGACTTCTCTGTATCCCGGGGCCTAGTCAGACGACTTCTCTGTGGCCCGGGGCCTAGTCAGACGACTTCTCTGTGGCCCGGGGCCTAGTCAGATGACTCCTTTGTGACCCGGGGCCTAGTCAGACGACTTCTCTGTGGCCCGGGGCCTAGTCAGACGACTTCTCTGTGGCCCGGGGCCTAGTCAGACGACTTCTCTGTGGCCCGGGGCCTAGTCAGACGACTTCTCTGTGACCCGGGGTTTTTCCTGGTTACGTTATGTGGTCAGTGAAAACCTCTTGTCCCTAGTCATTACTTTCTATTTGGGAAATGAATTAAAAGTTGCAGACTACTATATTTAAGGACATTTAATTGCTTCTGATCTGACATGACCACTGCCCCTTTCCTCTCCTACCCTTCTCTCCTCTCTTCTCCACCTTCCAATCCCTCGTCTCATCCTTCTCTCCTCTCCTCTCCCCCTTCCCATCCCTCCTCTCATCCTTCTCTCCTCTCCTCTCCCCCTTCCCTCCTCTTCTCTCTCTCTCTCTCTCTCTCTCTCTCTCTCTCTCTCCTGCCCACTCTCTCCTCTCCTCTCTCCTGCCCACTCTCTCCTCTCCTCTCTCTCCTCTCTCCTGCCCACTCTCTCCTCTCTCCTGCCCACTCTCTCCTCTCCTCTCTCTCCTCACTCCTGCCCACTCTCTCCTCTCCTCTCTCCTCTCCTCTCCCCCTTCTCTCCTCTCCCCCTTCCCTCCTCTCTCCTCTCCTCTCCCCTTTCCCTCCTCTCCTCTCCCTCTTCTGAGACCCTTGTAACATCACCATCTCTTGCAGTTTGAGCAGTTTGAGAGCACGATTGGCTTCAAGCTCCCTAACCACCGTGCAGCCAAGAGGCTGTGGAAGACCTGTGTCGAGCACCACACGTTCTTCAGGTAAGAGATGTTTGTCCTTACGATTTGATACAGAGTCTTCAGGTATTCATACCCCTTGACTTATTCCACATGTTGTTGTGTTACAGACTGAATATAAAATGGGTTTTTTCCCTCATCTACCTCATAATGACAAAGTGAAAACATGTTTGTAGAAAAATGTAGTAAATTCATTGAAAATTAAATACAGAAATATCAAATTTCCGTAAGTATTCACACCCCTGAGTCAAAACATGTTAGAATCACCTTTGGCAGTGATTACAGCTGTGAGTCTTTCTGGGTAAGTCCCTAAGAGCTATGAGTCTTTCTGGGTAAGCCTCTAAGAGCTGTGAGTCTTTCTGAGTAAGTCCCTAAGAGCTATGAGTCTTTCTGGGTAAGTCTCTAAGAGACTCCACACCTGGATTGTACAATATTGCAAATTATTCTTAAAGAAATTCTTCAAGCTCTGTCAAAAGGTGTTCTAGAGTTTTTTTTTTTTTTTTTCCCCTCTGGTTCCTCTGACATACTGGTAGAAATGAGGTAAAACTGATTTAAGTTTGCCTGCATTTAAGTCCCCCGGCCACTAGGAGCGCCACTTCTGGTTGAGCATTTTGTTGTTTGCTTATTGCCTTATAAAGCTTGATGAGTGAGGTCTTGGTGCCAGGATCAGTTTGTGGTGGTAAATAGCTGGCTACGAATAACTCTTGGTAGATAGTGTGGTCTACAGCTTATCATGAGGTACTCTACCTCAGGCGAGCAATACCTCGAGACTTCTTTAATATTAGGCATTGCGCGCCAGCTGTTATTGACAAATAGACACACACCACCGCCCCTCGTCTTACCAGACGTAGCAGTTATTGACAAATACACACACCACCGCCCCTCGTCTTACCAGACGTAGCTGCTCTGTCCTGCCGATGCACGGAGAAGCCAGCCAGCTCTATATTATCCGTGTCGTTGTTCAGCCACGTCTCGGTGAAACATAAGTTATTACAGTTTTAACGTCTTGTTGGTAGGATAGTCTTTATCGTAGATCATCCAGTCTGTATTCCAATGACGGAAGTTGGCCAATAAAACGGAGGGAAGTGGTGGTTTACAGTAATATAGCTGTTGTAAAGTCCTTTGAGAGTGAATTCTTACTTGCACCTCGCCCTCCTACCCCCTTTCCTCTGTCTTTTCTTCACGCTGATGACTGGGATTTGGGCCTTGTCTTGACAAAGCAGTATATCCTTATATTGGCCTCATTAAAGAAAAAATCTTTGTCCAGTTCGAGATGAGTTCTGATGACCCGAAGCAATTTTCATTACGTACAAAATAAGTTACAAAAGCAGAAAAAAACAAACAAAATGACACAGTTGGTTAGGAGCCCGTAAAACGGCAGCCATCTCCACCATTATCAGATCCCCTTCTTTGAGAGGCATTGGGAATGGCAATGGAAAACCTCCCTGGTCTTTGTGTTTTGAAATTCACTTCTCCACTGAGGGACCTTACATATAATTGTGTATGTGTAGGGTACAGAGATGAAGTTCAAAAAATGACAGATTGAATCCATGCAACTTATTATGTGAATTCTTAAGCACATTTTTACTCATTAACTTATTTAGGCATGCCATAACAAAGAGGTTGAATACTGATTGACTCAATACAGTTCAGCTTTTAATTTATAATTAATTTATTAAAAAAATGTCTAAGAACCTAATTCCACTTTGACATTTTGGGGTGTATGTGTTCGGGTTCTTATTTTTCAGAGTAAATAACTCACACTAGAGAAGCTTTAACCAAGTTTAATTCTTCCCAAAGCTTCTATACAGCTGTATTCAGACTCAACATTTCTCCCATCTATATATATATATACAGTGCCTTACGAAAGTATTCGGCCCCCTTGAACTTTGCGACCTTTTGCATTTTGTGAAGAATCAACAACAAGTGGGACACAATCATGAAGTGGAACGACATTTATTGGATATTTCAAACTTTTTTAACAAATCAAAAACTGAAAAATTGGGCGTGCAAAATTATTGCAGTTGGGTTGTGTATCGGAGGACGTATGACTTTCCCGAGCCCTTACGGGAGTTGTAGCGATGAGACAAGATAGTAGCTACTACAACAATTGGATACCACGAAATTGGGGAGAAAAAGGGGTAAAATTTTAACAAAAATAATTTTTAAAAAAGTCAGATCCGACAGTGACACAAAATCTCCATTTTAAATTCAGGCTTTAACACAACATAAGGTCGAAGGTCGACCGTCGAAGGTCGACTTTCTGAAGGCAACACCGCAGAACATTATAAAAAATGAAAACGTATCTTTAATCAGATCTTTACTGTAAAATGTAACAAGCGAAGTGATTTTTATCTTCAGATTGATTTATCCCTTTTAAGAACAGACAAAATTTATTTTATTTATATTTAACTAGGCAAGTCAGTTAAGAACAAATTCTTATTTTCAATGACGGCCTAGGAACAGTGGGTTAACTGCCTGTTCAGGGGGAGAATGACAGATTTGTACCTTGTCAGCTCGGGGGTTTGAACTTGCAACCTTCCGGTTACTAGTCCAACGCTCAAACCACTAGGCTACCCTGTCGCCCCAAAATTATTTTATGATTTTACATTTTTAAAATGATTTTACATTTTTAAAATGATTTTACATTTTTAAAATGATTTTAAATCAAATTGGGTTACATGTCTGAGATCTACTGTAAATTAAATGTATTATTATTGTAAAATATACAGAGTTTTTTTATTTTTTTATCACATAATGGTTGAATTTAACTGTTTTTCTCCTCTGTCAGGTTGGTGTCTCCAGAGGCCCCCCCGAAGAAGTTCCTAGGTCTTGGTTCTAAGTTCCGCTACAGCGGTAGAACCCAGGCTCAGACCCGGAGAGTCTCCTCTCAGATCATCAGGGCCGCGCCCATCTTCGAACGCTCCTCCTCCAAACGCTACACCATGTCGCGCAGCTTGGACGGAGGTACAGAGTTCATGTGGAGGCTATATACAGGGGGTACCAGTACAGAGTCAATGTGGAGACTATATACAGGGGGTACCAGTACAGAGTCAATGTGGAGGCTATATACAGGGGGTACCAGTACAGAGTCAATGTGGAGGCTATATACAAGGGGTACCGGTACAGAGTCAATGTGGAGGCTATATACAGGGGGTACCGGTACAGAGTCAATGTGGAGGCTATATACAGGGGGTACCGGTACAGAGTCAATGTGGAGGCTATATACAGGGGGTACCGGTACAGAGTCAATGTGGAGGCTATATACAAGGTGTTACGGTACAGAGTTGATGTGGAGGCTATATGCAGGGTATTACGGTACAGAGTCAATGTGGAGGCTATATACAGGGGGTACCGGTACAGAGTCAATGTGGAGGCTATATACAGGGGGTACCAGTACAGAGTCAATGTGGAGGCTATATACAGGGGGTACCGGTACAGAGTCAATGTGGAGGCTATATACAGGGGGTACCGGTACAGAGTCAATGTGGAGGCTATATACAGGGGTACTAGTGTTTGGGACAGTAAGCTGATCCTAGATCAGTTCCTAAGGTCATGACTTAACTGAGGATGAACCATACAGAGAACTAGTGTTTGGGACAGTAAGCTGATCCTAGATCAGTTCCTAAGGTCATGACTTACCTGAGGATGAACCATACAGAGAACTAGTGTTTGGGACAGTAAGCTGATCCTAGATCAGTTCCTAAGGTCATGACTTAACTGAGGATGTACCACACAGAGAACTAGTGTTTGGGACAGTAAGCTGATCCTAGATCAGTTCCTAAGGTCATGACTTAACTGAGGATGTACCACACAGAGAACTAGTGTTTGGGACAGTAAGCTGATCCTAGATCAGTTCCTAAGGTCATGACTTAACTGAGGATGTACCACACAGAGAACTAGTGTTTGGGACAGTAAGCTGATCCTAGATCAGTTCCTAAGGTCATGACTTAACTGAGGATGTACCACACAGAGAACTAGTGTTTGGGACAGTAAGCTGATCCTAGATCAGTTCCTAAGGTCATGACTTAACTGAGGATGAACCATACAGAGAACTAGTGTTTGGGACAGTAAGCTGATCCTAGATCAGTTCCTAAGGTCATGACTTAACTGGGGATGAACCATACAGAGAACTAATGTTTGGTTTCCTCTATAAACCCTCACCGTGCCTCCTACCAGCGCCCGTAACAGAGAACCACGACACCCTGATGAGGGAAGCTACGCCCGCCAAAGCTGTCGCCGCTGGAGACCTGATCACCACGGTAACGCCGGAGAAGAAGGCGGAGGAGGAGAAGGCCGAGGAAGAGGAGGGACAGACCGACGCTACAGAGACGTCAGATCCTAATGTCCCCTCAACCCCCCTCAGACACGACAACAAGGTAAACATCATCATCCTCCTCCTTCCTCATATTAGCCAATGGGGTTAGTCTTAGAGGTTTGGTTTGTTTTAAAGAGTGCCATTAGCAAAGGACCAATATGATTGATCCAGGGCGACCTAGCAACTCTGAGTTGAAGTTACACTCACAAGCTGAAAAACAGATCCTATAAACTTCAATGCCTCCTTGCTCTGGGGTTGTGCTGCGAAGAAATATCAATGACTTAGCCCGCTAACTTGAAGACATATTCGGAAATATTCTGAGATCATATATATATATATTTTTTTTTTTAGAAAGTTAAGCTTGAAATGGTCATGGTCTAATTGACACAAAAACACATTGAAGTTTAGCTTTAGTCAATAGTTATTTCTGGTTGTTTATCAAAGATAGCCGGCTAGTTCGTTGATCGTGATTTATTGTATATAAAGAACTTTAGATTGACGGAATCCTAAACGGCTGTCTATCCATAGACATTACTCCCTGATGTTGCTTTATCACTGTCAGTACTGTCAAAGGACGTTACAACCTCTATATTACTGTCAAAGGACGTTACAACATCTATATTACTGTCAAAGGACGTTACAACATCTATATTACTGTCAAAGGACGTTACAACAGATTTATTACTGTCAAAGGACGTTACAACATCTATATTACTGTCAAAGGACGTTACAACATCTATATTACTGTCAAAGGACGTTACAACATCTATATTACTGTCAAAGGACGTTACAACAGATTTATTACTGTCAAAGGACGTTACAACATCTATATTACTGTCAAAGGACTTTACAACATCTATATTACTGTCAAAGGACTTTACAACATCTATATTACTGTCAAAGGACGTTACAACAGATTTATTACTGTCAAAGGACTTTACAACAGATTTATTACTGTCAAAGGACGTTACAACATCTATATTACTGTCAAAGGACTTTACAACAGATTTATTACTGTCAAAGGACTTTACAACAGATTTATTACTGTCAAAGGACGTTACAACATCTATATTACTGTCAAAGGACGTTACAACAGATTTATTACTGTCAAAGGACTTTACAACAGATTTATTACTGTCAAAGGACGTTACAACATCTATATTACTGTCAAAGGACTTTACAACATCTATATTACTGTCAAAGGACTTTACAACAGATTTATTACTGTCAAAGGACGTTACAACAGATTTATTACTGTCAAAGGACGTTACAACCTCTATATTACTGTCAAAGGACGTTACAACAGATTTATTACTGTCAAAGGACGTTACAACATCTATATTACTGTCAAAGGACGTTACAACATCTATATTACTGTCAAAGGACGTTACAACATCTATATTACTGTCAAAGGACGTTACAACAGATTTATTACTGTCAAAGGACGTTACAACATCTATATTACTGTCAAAGGACGTTACAACATCTATATTACTGTCAAAGGACGTTACAACCTCTATATTACTGTCAAAGGACGTTACAACATCTATATTACTGTCAAAGGACGTTACAACATCTATATTACTGTCAAAGGACGTTACAACATCTATATTACTGTCAAAGGACGTTACAACCTCTATATTACTGTCAAAGGACGTTACAACATCTATATTACTGTCAAAGGACGTTACAACATCTATATTACTGTCAAAGGACGTTACAAAGGTAGAAAGTACGATAAGTCTTCACAACCCATGCCTAGATGAACCTCCCAAGTCTTCTCCTGAACGGTTAAGGAGTGTCATTTCCTGTTTTAGAGTATAGTGGTGTCACCCCACAAAAGGATTCATTATTTCAAGGTTTATACAAATATGTCCATTCAATAGAATGTTCCGTCTGTAAAACAACAGTCCAAACCCAATGTCTCTAAAAGAAAGTGGCAGCCGATTTTGCTCTGAGAATGTAGCATGTTTTTAAGTGAATTTGAACGTCATCACAGGCATGATCAGAAAGTGGTCACTGCCTCAGTAGAACTGTGGGCTCGCTACTTGGCAGAACGGCGCTAACTTCCGACGTCAACTTGACAAGCTAATTTACTAGCGGCGTGTTAAGGTTTGTGAGTGAAAAGAGGGGATTTTTCTAAATGAAATCCACTGAATACAGAACTAAATGAGGACTAAATATATTCTGAACAGAAATATAAACGCAACATGTCGATTGTTGCTCCCAATGTTTCATGAGCTGAAATTAAAAGATCACAGAAATTTTCCATACGTACAAAAATCTTATTTCTCTGAGGAGTATCTTTGTATATAATAAAGCCCTTTTGTGGTAAAAAAAAACCCCAAACGTATTCTGATTGGCTGGACCTGGCTCCCAAGTGGGTGGGCCTATGCCCTCCCAGGCCCACCCATGGCTGCGCCCCTGCCCAGTCATGTGAAAGCCATAGATTATGGCCTAATTCATTCATTTCAATTGATTTCTTTCTATCTACTGTAACTCAGTAAAATCGTTGAAGTTGTTGCATTTATTTTGTTCTGTATATATCTACTTACAAAGCTAACAGACTAAATTTCAATATCCACCCTCCGCGAGAGACCGTCTGTTCCTGTTTTCGTTGTGTATTTCTGAGTCCTTTAAATCGCCATAGAAACGGCCCCCTCTCTCAACGTAGTTTGATCGCCAATATAGGCACTGAAAGCCAAGGATCTGGAGGTGAACATGACGAAGGTATCAAATTGATCTTGATTTGGAGGTGGGATCCAGCAGAAACGTCACAACAGTGCAGCTTGGCATGGTCTTAGAAGGGCGCACGGCTCTCGAACTTCGCCTCTCCCGAGTCCGTACAGGGAGTTGCAGCGATGAGACAAGACTGTAACTACCAATTGGAGAGAAAAAGGGTTAAAACGTTTTTTTGTGTTTTTTGAAACAAACATAAAACTAAATAATATTTTACACTGTCAAGTCTATTAAGGTGGTAATATTGTAGAGAACAATCTAATGATTCATTCTGTGTAATTGATGATGACATAGGGCGAAGAAAACAACATTTTGACATTCATTTCATAGCACCCTCTTGAATTGTCCAGTTGTTCTGTACATTGTACAGCAGTGACTGAACTCCCTACAGCGAATGACTTGGCCGTTATTATGAATTTCCCCCAATGCTTCCAGCTTATTTACCCACTGCTATACTACAACTGACTGCTTCTTGTCTAATTAGCCTTTTCTTTTCTCCTCCTGTCCATTCTGCTCACATGTATTGACTCACCATCCATACCATCTCCCTTCCATTCTGCTCACATGTATTGACTCACCATCCATACCATCTCCCTTCCATTCTGCTCACATGTATTGACTCACCGTCCATTCTGCTCATATGTATTGACTCACCATCCATACCATCTCCCTTCCATTCTGCTCACATGTATTGACTCACCGTCCATTCTGCTCACATGTATTGACTCACCATCCATACCATCTCCCTTCCATTCTGCTCACATGTATTGACTCACCGTCCATTCTGCTCATATGTATTGACTCACCATCCATACCATCTCCCGTCCATTCTGCTCACATGTATTGACTCACCATCCATACCATCTCCCGTCCATTCTGCTCACATGTATTGACTCACCATCCATACCATCTCCCGTCCATTCTGCTCACATGTATTGACTCACCATCCATACCATCTCCCGTCCATTCTGCTCATATGTATTTCCATACCATCTCCCGTCCATTCTGCTCATATGTATTGACTCACCATCCATACCATCTCCCGTCCATTCTGCTCACATGTATTCACTCACCATCCATACCATCTCCCGTCCATTCTGCTCATATGTATTGACTCACCATCCATACCATCTCCCTTCCATTCTGCTCATATGTATTGACTCACCATCCAAACCATCTCCCGTCCGCACTCCCTCCCTCAGCACTCCCCGTGCCTGTATTCCCGTGACCCCCTCCGCTCTGAGCTCTCCCTCCCTTCCTCCCCCGTGGCCTCCACTAAGGTCCGTCGGCGGCGCAGGGAGAACGCGTCCCGTAAACGCTGTGCGTCCGTCAGCCCGGTTAAATCCTCTGCGGGGTGCCGTCGGCGCCAGGCCAAAGCGGACCGCGCCGCCGCCCTCCTAGAGGAGCAGGTGTTACTCCTGTCGGCCCGGAAACAGCGTCTAGAACAGCTGAAGGCCCACGGGAGGCGGGGCGGCACTCTGTTCTCCTTCTCCCTGCACCTCCCCGACCTCTCCTCTTACCTAGACGAGGATGGCTACCTCACCTTCCCCGACATCACGGAGCTCACCTTCCTCCCTGAGAGCGTGCAGCACTTCCGTCCGTTCAGGTCACCCTCCCTCATCCCCTGCTTCCTCTTCATCTTCTTCTTCCTCTTGTCCACGTCGTTCTCGGTGCCCTACGCCCTCACGCTGTCCTTCCCGCTGGCGCTGTGTCTGTGCTACCTGGAGCCCAAGGCGGCTTCTCTCACCGCATCCATCGCTCAGGGCCTGCATCAACATGACAGTTGTTCAGAGGAAGAGGAAGAGGAAGATGAAGAGGTGTGTCCTACTTACAGTAGGCCTTAAACTATACTATTCCAGTAAGGTCACAGAATAGTCTTAGTGCGTCCTGTCCAGACTTGGGCTACGTCCAAAAATGGCACCCTATTCCCGATTCCCGGGCTCTGGTCAAAAGTAATGCCCTGTATAGGAAATAGGGTTCTGGTCTAAAGTAGTGCCCTGTATAGGGTTCTGGTCTAAAGTAGTGCCCTGTATAGGGAATAGGGTTCTGGTCTAAAGTAGTGCCCTGTATAGGGAATAGGGTTCTGGTCTAAAGTAGTGCCCTGTATAGGGAATAGGGCTCTAGTCTAAAGTAGTGCCCTGTATAGGGAATAGGGCTCTGGTCTAAAGTAGTGCCCTGTATAGGGAATAGGGCTCTGGTCTAAAGTAGTGCCCTGTATAGGGAATAGGGTGCCATTTTCAGACGCACCCTCAATGACTTTGTCTGTCAAGTGTTCCTACTTTCAGAGCCTCGTCTCTTGATGACATCGTCATGACATCGCCATCACATGATCCACATTTTATTATCTTAATGCATACGGAGTTCATGCGACTTGCCCTAGCACCATTTCCTGTTGGATGGCTTTTATTTTTTTTATTTTTAAAGAATGTTAGCTTCTAATATGAAGGTAAACTCCAATGTAGTTTGGCGTGATGGCTGATTTACCACAGCGGGGACCTTCGTCAGTTTGAGGGTGTGTTGCTTCACCCTCCCCATCTCGTGTCATCTTCATTCACGGCCGTACACTCTGGCTGCTTTAGACTAGATGCATACAGACACACTGTTCCACTCAGTCAGTCTCTCTGCATTTACAGTGCCTTGCGAAAGTATTCGGCCCCCTTGAACTTTGCGACCTTTTGCCACATTTCAGACTTCAAACATAAAGATATAAAACTGTATTTTTTTGTGACGAATCAACAACAAGTGGGACACAATCATGAAGTGGAACGACATTTATTGGATATTTCAAACTTTTTTAACAAATCAAAAACTGAAAAATTGGGCGTGCAAAATTATTCAGCCCCCTTAAGTTAATACTTTGTAGCACCACCTTTTGCTGCGATTACAGCTGTAAGTCGCTTGGGGTATGTCTCTATCAGTTTTGCACATCGAGAGACTGAAATTTTTTCCCATTCCTCCTTGCAAAACAGCTCGAGCTCAGTGAGGTTGGATGGAGAGCATTTGTGAACAGCAGTTTTCAGTTCTTTCCACAGATTCTCGATTGGATTCAGGTCTGGACTTTGACTTGGCCATTCTAACACCTGGATATGTTTATTTTTGAACCATTCCATTGTAGATTTTGCTTTATGTTTTGGATCATTGTCTTGTTGGAAGACAAATCTCCGTCCCAGTCTCAGGTCTTTTGCAGACTCCATCAGGTTTTCTTCCAGAATGGTCCTGTATTTGGCTCCATCCATCTTCCCATCAATTTTAACCATCTTCCCTGTCCCTGCTGAAGAAAAGCAGGCCCAAACCATGATGCTGCCACCACCATGTTTGACAGTGGGGATGGTGTGTTCAGGGTGATGAGCTGTGTTGCTTTTACGCCAAACATAACGTTTTGCATTGTTGCCAAAAAGTTCAATTTTGGTTTCATCTGACCAGAGCACCTTCTTCCACATGTTTGGTGTGTCTCCCAGGTGGCTTGTGGCAAACTTTAAACAACACTTTTTATGGATATCTTTAAGAAATGGCTTTCTTCTGGCCACTCTTCCATAAAGGCCAGATTTGTGCAATATACGACTGATTGTTGTCCTATGGACAGAGTCTCCCACCTCAGCTGTAGATCTCTGCAGTTCATCCAGAGTGATCATGGGCCTCTTGGCTGCATCTCTGATCAGTCTTCTCCTTGTATGAGCTGAAAGTTTAGAGGGACGGCCAGGTTTTGGTAGATTTGCAGTGGTCTGATACGCCTTCCATTTCAATATTATTGCTTGCACAGTGCTCCTTGGGATGTTTAAAGCTTGGGAGATCTTTTTGTATCCAAATCCGGCTTTAAACTTCTTCACAACAGTATCTCGGACCTGCCTGGTGTGTTCCTTGTTCTTCATGATGCTCTCTGCGCTTTTGACGGACCTCTGAGACTATCACAGTGCAGGTGCATTTATACGGAGACTTGATTACACACAGGTGGATTGTATTTATCATCATTAGTCATTTAGGTCAACATTGGATCATTCAGAGATCCTCACTGAACTTCTGGAGAGAGTTTGCTGCACTGAAAGTAAAGGGGCTGAATAATTTTGCACGCCCAATTTTTCAGTTTTTGATTTGTTAAAAAAGTTTGAAATATCCAATAAATGTCGTTCCACTTCATGATTGTGTCCCACTTGTTGTTGATTCTTCACAAAAAAATACAGTTTTATATCTTTATGTTTGAAGCCTGAAATGTGGCAAAAGGTCGCAAAGTTCAAGGGGGCCGAATACTTTCGCAAGGCACTGTACCTCTAGCTAGATGACACACACACACACACACACACACACACACACACACACACACACACACGTCACAGTGAAACAGGAAGCATTTAGCAAGACCAGAGCTGCTATGATGCAAGCCTCTGATGCCTAACACTGTAGTTTATACAGAATTTACTGGAGTCCCGTATAGATCTAGTTCATACAGAATGGACTGGAGTCCCGTATAGATCTAGTTCATACAGAATGGACTGGAGTCCTGCATAGATCTAGTTTATACAGAATGGACTGGAGTCCCGTATAGATCTAGTTTATACAGAATGGACTGGAGTCCCGTATAGATCTAGTTTATACAGAATGGACTGGAGTCCCGTATAGATCTAGTTTATACAGAATGGACTGGAGTCCCGTATAGATCTAGTTTATACAGAATGGACTGGAGTCCCGTATAGATCTAGTTTATACAGAATGGACTGGAGTCCCGTATAGATCTAGTTTATACAGAATGGACTGGAGTACCGTATAGATTTCGTTCATACAGAATGGACTGGAGTCCTGTATAGATCTAGTTTATACAGAATGGACTGGAGTCCCGTATAGATCTAGTTTATACAGAATGGACTGGAGTCCCGTATAGATCTAGTTTATACAGAATGGACTGGAGTCCCGTATAGATCTAGTTTATACAGAATGGACTGGAGTCCCGTATAGATCTAGTTTATACAGAATGGACTGGAGTACCGTATAGATTTCGTTCATACAGAATGGACTGAAGTCCCGTATAGATCTAGTTTACTGGAGTCCCGTATAGATCTAGTTTACTGGAGTCCCGTATAGATCTAGTTTACTGGAGTCCCGTATAGATCTAGTTTACTGGAGTCCCGTATAGATCTAGTTTATACAGAATGGAGTCCCGTATAGATCTAGTTTATACAGAATGGAGTCCCGTATAGATCTAGTTTATACAGAATGGAGTCCCGTATAGATCTAGTTTATACAGAATGGAGTCCCGTATAGATCTAGTTCATACAGAATGGACTGGAGTCCCGTATAGATCTAGTTTATACAGAATGGAGTCCCGTATAGATCTAGTTCATACAGAATGGACTGGAGTCCCGTATAGATCTAGTTCATACAGAATGGACTGGAGTCCCGTATAGATCTAGTTTATACAGAATGGAGTCCCGTATAGATCTAGTTCATACAGAATGGAGTCCCGTATAGATCTAGTTTACTGGAGTCCCGTATAGATCTAGTTTATACAGAATGGAGTCCCGTATAGATCTAGTTTACACAGAATGGACTGGAGTCCCATATAGATCTAGTTCATTCAGAATGGACTGGAGTCCAGTATAGATCTAGTTTACTGGAGTCCCGTATAGATCTAGTTCATACAGAATGGACTGGAGTCCCGTATAGATCTAGTTCATACAGAATGGAGTCCCGTATAGATCTAGTTCCACTAATGCAGAGAGACTGATAAGTCCCCTCCATACCCATTACATCCCTATAGAATCATCTTGCACATGGATGCTAAGAGGAGGCCTGAAAGTCTGACCACATTTTAACACCAGGTCAATTGAAGGCTTTTGAAGGAGAAAAAATGAATAGTTTTGGTTTATAAATTATAAACTTACCCAGCTAACTTATGGGCTAAATATATCCAACTGAAACAAAGTATTGCTTTCCAAATCAAATCGAGCAACAAAAAAAAAAACGATTTTATTACAAAACATAATTATTGGATTTGACCGAAGTGTCCTTAAACCGTAAGGTTAACATTTCCTCTGAGTCTGTTTGTAAACTATGTTTTCTTCTGTTGCTTTTTTCTTCTCCGCCTCGTTGTTGTTTTATCTTTTAGCAACTGTGACTGTTTTGCTTTTTAAAACATTTTCCCCCAAGGCTGCTCCATCCTCTCTCTTTGTGATCGTTATTAAATGATATTATATTAACAACGTTTGTGTTGAACGTTTGACCTCTCTTCTCTCGTTTCCCTGCTTTCTGATCGGAAACGGTTCCGTTTTTTTTGTTTTCTACATACCAGACGGACAGCGAGCAAACGGACTTTGCCTTTGACGGGGAAACTACGGCCACTGAGGTTGGTAGATATCCATCCAGGAGAACAACCCTCTCGGGAGTCTGGAAGCATGGAAGACTCCCAGGTGTATCCATCATTGAGGGAGAGAATTTACCCATGGTTTAATATTTAATATATCCTGTTTATTTTTCAGTATTCACCATGGTTGAGTTCTTGGGGGATGCCTGATTTTTTTTTTTTCTCCCCCCGTATAGTGAATTTTTCTAAAGCAAACGTTCTGCTATGTAGCAAATATATTTTGGGGTGTTATATGTGCATGTTATTAGTATATTTATGTGAAGGACTTTCACTCAGGACTTAATCTCAGGTTTCCTGATTCTGTACTGTACCTGTCTCTCTCTCTCCATCCCTCTACTTTGCTATCTCTCTCTCTCTCCCTCCACTGTGCCCTCACCTCCTCCCTCCCTCTGTTGTGGCCTCACCTCTATCACCTCCCTCCGTCCCTCACCTCCATCCCTCACCTCACTCCCTCCATCCCTCACCTCACTCCCTCCATCCCTCACCTCACTCCCTCCATCCCTCACCTCACTCCCTCCATCCCTCAACTCCCTCCCTCATCCCTCAACTTCCTCCATCCCTCAACTCCCTCCCTCATCCCTCAACTTCCTCCATCCCTCACCTCCCTCCCTCATCCCTCAACTTCCTCCCTCCCTCATCCCTCACCTCCCTCCATCACTCCATCCCTCACCTCCCTCCCTCATCCCTCACCTCCCTCCCTCATCCCTCACCTCCCTCCCTCATCCCTCAACTCCCTCCATCCCTCACCTCCCTCCCTCCATCCATCCCTCACCTCCCTCCATCACTCCATCCCTCACCTCCCTCCATCCCTCCCTCCCACATCCCTCACCTCCCTCCATCTCTCTTCCTCCTTTTTTCTCCTTCTTTCTCTGTGCTGTCAGTCGGAGCCGGAAGATGATCCTTCTGAGATGAGGACACAGGTACTCTGGGTTTACCGTCAAGGCCCGGTTTCCCAAAACCAGCCGATAAGGCTAAGTTGATTGTTAGAGCATCGTTAAGTCTACGAGCTGTTTCCCAAAACCATCGTTACTAAAGTTGCTCTTGAAAACACTCGTAAATCCAACCTCTTCCTCAGACCACTCTAGAACAACGGAGAGCGTCGTAAGATGCTTTTTTTGCCCTCCAGCGTCACTTTATACACACAAGTTCTCCGCTAAACATAGAATCAAGATGTTTATCTGCGTGACCCTATGAGGGGCGTGGTGCTTGGCCTTAAAAAACTCTTTATCTGAGCAATTATAATAGTGTCAAATCATTTTAATTCTTTTTTTTTTTTGTATACAATATAGCTGAATGATTTATTTTATTACAGTTTGTTATTGCTCATCTTTATGAAGGGTGTCGATAATGTGGGTCTCCGTTTGTATGTGTCTCTGCTACCTGTATATTGCCTCGTCTAGCCTGCCTTCTGCTACATTATACACAGTGCCTTCAGGAAGTATTCACACCCCTTCTTCCCACATTTTGTTGTGTTACAGCCTGAATTTTAAATTCATTAAATGTTGTCTGGGTTTTTTTTTGTCACTGGCTTACACACAAAATACCCCCACGATGTCAAAGTAGAATTAGGTTTTTCATATTTATTTTTACAAATTAATCATTTGCTCATCAATAAGTGCTCACCAACATGGGCGTGCTCACCAACATGGGCGTGCTCACCCCCCTGGGCGTGCTCACCCCCCTGGACGTGCTCACCCCCCTGGGCGTGCTCACCAACCTGGGCGTGCTCACCAACCTGGGCGTGCTCACCAACCTGGGCGTGCTCACCAACCTGGGCGTGCTCACCCCCTGGACATTGTGTGCTGAAGGGTGTATTTGTTCTCATAAGTGTTCTAATCACAAACAATTGAGTTATTCTTCAATGTGTAAGATGTCTAAGAAAAGGACTGAGACGACGATGGCTAAGCCGGGTTCGGGGTGGAGATCCTGCGGTTATAAGCGTTTCTCTGAAACAGAAACCATCTAGTTTGTCTTGGCTCAGGCGACCCTCACTCGAACCAGTCCGTGTGCGTATTGCCACGTACTGCGTACAAACTCCCTGGAAATACGTGTGGCATTCTTGAGGAATTACCGATGGCGACTTTCCTTTCTAACTTGCAGAGGTGAGCTAACATTAGCTATTCGTGTCTCCCCACGTTGGAGTTGCTGGGGTAGCTCTCTTGTTTAGTATGCAAAGGGGCAGTTCTTTCAGAGCTGTCTGTCCCATTCCCAGCTAGGTAATAAGGGTCTTTGTCTCCAGTACGTGTGACTGGTCATTAGGGCAACCTCCATGATAATTTTTTTCCCCTGGGTCTATTTTTAACGTGCCCGGTGCCATCCAATTACAGCAACTTATCTTACCGCCTGAACAGAGTGAGGCTCGTTGTGACAAGAGTACCCCCAATCGGCACGGCCAATCAGGGTACGTCACTGATCGCCGGAGCCCTTGTAACCAGAGTGGGCCGGGCTTTAGGCAAACCTTGGCACCTAAACACAGTTCTTTTTATTTTTTTTCTACCGAGTTTCACAGTGGTCACCGGTGTTAGAAGGGATGTCTCCCGTATGTGAGTTCGATGAAAAGTGGAAATGGAAGAAGAACCGATCTCACGGGAGTCTCGCTGTCTGCTCCGACCAATTTACATGCATGCGCAGTGTCGCCCTGGATCATGTGAACAGTGAGGTCAGCATGCGGGCTGTGCGTCCCCCCCCTCCCAACGCTGCTGCAGCGTCATCACGTTGATTGTTCCGAGGCCTCGCCCCCTTGTTTTGATTGGAGGAAATATCATCCCAGCTCCAGAAGCAGGCAATCCGAGTGGTTCCTGGTGTCGAAGATTCGGGACTGCTGGTACAGCCGGTAATCCTGGTTACGACAAGGAAACGAGTCTTTTGTGTCCCATTCTAGACCTACGTTCCCTCAGCAAGCACCTCAGAGTCTACAAAATAGCTGCCCGGCTAATTACAGCGATTGGCTGGTGGTGGTGGAGTCGAGGGGGGCGCACATCCATGCTACTGTCCAGTTTCTAGGCTTTATAAGAAACCTGAAAAAGATTTGTCTGACATTCCATTTCTGGGTCTCGAGCTAGACTCACTTATCATGCTTTTCTATCCACGCGTAGGGTGTCCGGCTTCCAGCTCAGCTTAGCCACATTTCGACTGGTGCGTTTTCGCCAGTGTCAATTCCTACTAGGGATGATGGCTTCTGTGATGGAAGTCGTTCCCCCGAAAACAATTCTATTCGGGGGGTATGGACACTGGTGTGGAGTACTTTGCATGGCAATTACCCGGAGTATCTCCCCCCCGTTTATGTCAGGCTCAGCTTGTGTTGGTCAAAACCGACAATATGTTATTGGTGGCGCGCATCAACACATGGGGAGAGACGGTCCCCCTCCTAACCTTGGCTCGTTCCCTATCAGGGGGTCGAATACTTATCTAATCAATATATGTTCATGTTTTATTTTTTTATTTGACTAATTTTACACGTTGACCAAAACAAAACTTTCTGAAGGCCCTGTATATACAGTATAGCGCCTGTCACATTCATGTTTCTTTTTGGGGGGCCATTTTGTTCGACCTTGTTGGCTGATATGTTCCGGTATGTTTCATTACATCTCGGTGAGATGATTCTAACCATTGACCACAGCCTTACGCAACAAAACTCTATAGTACTCTAGTATTCTGCTGTAGTACTCTACTGTAGTACTCTAATCTAGTACTCTACTGTAGTAATCTAATCTAGTACTCTACTGTAGTAATCTAATCTAGTACTCTACTGTAGTAATCTAGTATTCTACTGGAGTAATCTAATCTAGTACTCTATTGTAGTAATCTAATCTAGTACTCTACTGTAGTAATCTAATCTAGTACTCTACTGTAGTAATCTAATCTAGTACTCTACTGTAGTAATCTAATCTAGTACTCTACTGTAGTAATCTAATCTAGTACTCTACTGTAGTAATCTAGTACTCTACTGTAGTAATCTAATCTAGTACTCTACTGTAGTAATCTAGTACTCTACTGTAGTAATCTAGTACTCTACTGGAGTAATCTAATCTAGTACTCTACTGGAGTAATCTAATCTAGTACTCTACTGTAGTACTCTAATCTACTACTCTACTGTAGTAATCTAATCTAGTACTCTACTGTAGTACTCTAATCTAGTACTCTACTGTAGTAATCTAATCTAGTACTCTACTGTAGTACTCTAATCTAGTACTCTACTGTAGTAATCTAGTACTCTACTGTAGTAATCTAATCTAGTACTCTACTGTAGTAATCTAATCTAGTACTCTACTGTAGTAATCTAGTACTCTACTGTAGTAATCTAATCTAGTACTCTACTGTAGTAATCTAGTACTCTACTGTAGTAATCTAGTACTCTACTGGAGTAATCTAATCTAGTACTCTACTGGAGTAATCTAATCTAGTACTCTACTGTAGTACTCTAATCTAGTACTCTACAGTAGTAATCTAATCTAGTACTCTACTGTAGTACTCTAATCTAGTACTCTACTGTAGTAATCTAGTACTCTACTGGAGTAATCTAATCTAGTACTCTACTGGAGTAATCTAATCTAGTACTCTAGCGTAACACTTCAGATATGAATTTTTCTAGCATTGCACCGTGCACCGAAACGTCTTTACTCCACACTATATAACATTTTAAAATAAAATAAAATGTTTTGGGCACCAGAATTGTTTTACTTTCGAGTTCTATTAAATGTCTCACGTTTCGAAATGAACTAAAGGTATTGACCTTTTTTTATTTTATTTAGAAAATGTATTTATTTTTTGTCCAAGTTTATATCATGGCATGAAAAATAATATGTCATATTCCCTGCAACTTTCTGAAGAACCAACGTGTGTGTGTGTGTGTGTGTGTGTGTGTGTGTGTGTGTGTGTGTGTGTGTGTGTGTGTGTGTGTGTGTGTGTGTGTGTGTGTGTGTGTGTGTGTGTGTGTGTGTGTGTGTGTGTGTGTGTGTGTGTGTGTGTGTGTGTGTGTGTGTGTGTGTGTGTGTGTGTGTGTGTGTGCTGCTCGAAAGGGGCTTTATTACAGACCGATGTCAACTAGATTGAATCATTCAATTTCTATCGATCTGTTACAATTATTATTCTGGCGAGCAATAGTTGATTCTAGGTCTTCTAGGGCAACGTTTAATGACCGAAGACTAAATTAAATGTTTCTAATTATGGACAAGTTGAACTAACAAAATGTTGAACATTTATAAGCAGCGTCAAATATCTAAATCAGCCACCCCACAAAAATAATAAACCTGCACCACCCCTGTCAAAATATTGCTCTGCCGTCTTGGACTGTAGCCTACAATGTTCAATATTTGCGCGTCGGGGGGTTAGGGTCGGGTACGGGCCTTAGATTTTCACTTTATCACATATAGTGGGGCGGATTGGTAATTGGGATGGGTTATTAGCAATTACGGCCAGGTACGGATTAACTACCTCTGTGTGTAGTCGTTAGCGATGCTAATGATAACGCTTTTGAAAAGTGAACTACAAAGTTAGCCTATGCCTACCTGGCAGAATCAGGATTATTTGTATCAATCCAGTGGCCAATTATTTCTGCAAACTCCGTCACATGTCCTACAGAAACACCGCTAACCTAACGACAATGCTATGCACACTTGAATTAAAGGGTAACACCGTTCAAAAATCTAAATTTGTTAGATTTTTTTTTTCTTTCCCCCAGACCTCAAAATGAATCCCATAATGTGAGTTTTAATCAGTGTTGTGGACTTGGATCATCCAATTATGTTGTTTTTTTCTAAAAAATAAAAAAATAAAAATCTGTGGGATCGTTTTGTTATCGAGTGTCGTGACACCTAGTATCGAAGTCAAAATGACGATATGGTGAAAACGCTACATTCCTTACGCCTCGCTCTCCCCTCTTGTCTTTCCAGTATAGTTTCATAAGGCGAATTAAAGGAGAGAACGTTTTTATCAAGCATAGTAATCTCATGTTAGAGGTTAGTGAAAAAACCAAAAAGCATGATGTGCATTACGCATGCAGGTCTGTTAGTGTGATGAACCCCCTGACTGTGGCAAAAATAAACTGACTGCATCAACAAAATTAATGTTGATTATATATAATATATATAATAATACTGGGACATTTGGACGCATCTTATCCTACGGCCTTTGAAGTGTTGATACTCACCTTATCGACTTGGTACAGCTCTAGTGAATTGCCTAAAACACTAAACCCTAAAACCCTCTAACCCTAAACCCTAAAACCCTAAGCTACTTATCGTTGTGTGAAATACTCTAACTCTGTGTAGCGATAGAGAGGACTGAATGGCGAATCATCTAACCCTAAAACCCTAAAACACTAAACCCTTAAACCCTAAACCCTTAAACCCTAAACCGTAAAACCCTAAAACCCTAGCGAGAAGTGGGAGTGTTGTTCTGAAGCCATGCTGCAATGCATCCTCATTAGTCATCCTGGGGTGCTTTCCAATTTGGCACCCTACTCCCTATATATAGTGCACAACTTTAGATCAGATCCCTATGGGAGCCTGGTCAAAAGTAGTGCACTATAAGGGAATTAGGGTGCCGTTTGAGACGCAGAACCTACTCTTGTTACTTTGGTTTATCCCATTCTGGCCTAGTTATGCTACTGTGCCTGCTGTCTGTGCTGAGCCTCCAGAGTCATTTATCAGTTCCTCACAGCCCTGGGATACTCCTGCCTGGGGCTTAGCCTTGGAGGGAATCATCCTCACAGCCCTGGGATACTCCTGCCTGGGGCTTAGCCTTGGAGGGAATCATCCTCACGACCCTGGGATACTCCTGCCTGGGGCTTAGCCTTAGAGGAATCATCCTCACAGCCCTGGGGATACTCCTGCCTGGGGCTTAGCCTTGGAGGGAATCATCCTCACAGCCCTGGGATACTCCTGCCTGGGGCTTAGCCTTGGAGGGAATCATCCTCACAGACCTGGGGATACTCCTGCCTGGGGCTTAGCCTTGGAGGGAATCATCCTCACAGACCTGGGGATACTCCTGCCTGGGGCTTAGCCTTAGAGTGAATCATCCTCACAGCCCTGGGGATACTCCTGCCTGGGGCTTAGCCTTGGAGGGAATCATCCTCACAGCCCTGGGGATACTCCTGCCTGGGGCTTAGCCTTGGAGGGAATCATCCTCACAGCCCTGGGGATACTCCTGCCTGGGGCTTAGCCTTGGAGGGAATCATCCTCACGACCCTGGGATACTCCTGCCTGGGGCTTAGCCTTAGAGGAATCATCCTCACAGCCCTGGGATACTCCTGCCTGGGGCTTAGCCTTAGAGGAATCATCCTCACAGCCCTGGGGATACTCCTGCCTGGGGCTTAGCCTTGGAGGGAATCATCCTCACAGCCCTGGGGATACTCCTGCCTGGGGCTTAGCCTTGGAGGGAATCATCCTCACGGCCCTGGGGATACTCCTGCCTGGGGCTTAGCCTTGGAGGGAATCATCCTCACAGCCCTGGGGATACTCCTGCCTGGGGCTTAGCCTTGGAGGGAGTCATCCTCACAGCCCTGGGGATACTCCTGCCTGGGGCTTAGCCTTGGAGGGAATCATCCTCACGGCCCTGGGGATACTCCTGCCTGGGGCTTAGCCTTGGAGGGAATCATCCTCACAGCCCTGGGGATACTCCTGCCTGGGGCTTAGCCTTGGAGGGAATCAAAGCTACCATATGGAATACAAAACACCACGCATGGCTTCTCTCCCGACCCTCGTATTGCTTACCTTACTTCCTGCTTAGCCTGCTTGTATCCTGCTTGGTGATTAGTCGATCAGCACCTGACGTCCTTCTATCCTGCTCCTGATTGGTGGTTCAGAACACAGAGGCGTCGGAGGAGCTGGTGAAACGTCAGAGAGACGTCAGTGAACTGAAGCGCTCCTTCCTGGAGACGTCAGGTGGCGCTGAATCCCTGGGACTGACGGAGTGGGAGAAGAGACTGTCCTCGTCTCCTCCGGCGCGCTCCCAGAGCGAGGGAGTGGAGGAGGCACCCATGATAGAGCCACTAAACACCCCACAGGACTCAGTAAGAACCAGGAACCTAGGGAGTACTAGAATACATGCTAGCTAACTGCATGGGTACACTGCATGGATACACTGAGGGGGGTCTTAGGTGAGCGAAGAGACTCAACTGCTCTGACCACATCTGTGTGTAAGATCCAGGGTGGACGAGCTAACTGCATGGATGGGGCACAAGGTTTTTTTCCCACGTGGTCGGTCGGGGGCAGACTCTATGCATGTGGACACTGTCTTATGCGCTAGAGAAGAATCTGGACACTCACAGAACATGGACACTATATGATATAGAACTGTGTTTTCCCTGTAGGAGACAGAGGTATTTCCTGCTGGAATATATAATATAGAACTGTGTTTTCTCTGTAGGAGACAGAGGAAGTTCCTGCTGTAATGTACTGTGTTGTTTCTGTAGGAGACAGAGGAAGTTCCTGCTGGAATATATAATATAGAACTGTGTTTTCTCTGTAGGAGACAGAGGAAGTTCCTGCTGTAATGTACTGTGTTGTCTCTGTAGGAGACAGAGGAAGTTCCTGCTGCTGAGGAAGAAATGAAGCAGGAGGTACAAGCCAATGGCATTGAGGCAAGACATCCATTGTGTGTTTGCGTCTGTATCTCTCTGTGTGTCTGTCTGGTCACTGTAAGCTAAGTCTCTCCTTAGTGTGTGTGTCTGTATGTGTCTTCATCTGTGTCTGTGTGTATCTCTCTGTCTGTGTGGTCACTGTAAGCTAAGTCTCTTCCTGTAGGCTGCAGGCATGGTGAACTCTAGTGATGTGGGGGCGGGGACTGCAGGAGCACAGGGGTGTGGTCTGATGACTGTAACTGATACCTTAGAAGACGTCACCAGTGACTGGACGGACAGAGAGACGGACGGAGAGGAAGAGAAGTTCCTAGTATCTCCAGAGCTGAAGATAAGTCCAGGGACAGTCAGACAGGAAGTCTCGACAGCCATCTTGGACAAGAGAGGAACACTCATCATCCTGAGGGAGATGGAGTCTGAAGACAAAATGGACGCCGGCAGAGACGTTACCAAGACCAACCAGGAGAAAGGAGGCGGGACTTCAGCAAGCGTTAAGGAAGGTGAAGATGACGAGCTAGATGGAGATCCTCTCACCAGATCTAAGGAGAAATATGCCATAATCGACACGAATGAAGATGAGCTCGGTGGTGAGGTAGATGCTGAGGCCATGTCTAAGGAGACCAGCAACAAGAGAGAGATATCTCTCAACTTAAGCCAGACTGAAACTGATGAAGAAATGAGTGCCGTTAACTCACTGCAGAAGACTGAGGCTCCAAGTCCCTCTGAGGTCTTGACCAAGACAGTTGAAAGGTCAGAGTTCACCACCGTGTCACATGAGAAGGTGACGGAGCTGATTACCCAGGATGCACCGCCAAAGAGAGAGGAATCGTGCGGCCTGGATGAAGCTGTGAGCGACCTATCACAGTGGGCCTTTCCCGACGGTCAATTTGCCACCAAACCATCACCTGGATCTCTTGCCGTGGTACTGTGTATCTAAAACAATACAAGCTGCATGTGAGGCTTCCTCCTTCACATGTCCTACTGTACCTAGCTGCTGCCCTCCACCCCTTCCTCCTTCACATGTCCTACTGTACCTAGCTGCTGCCCTCCACCCCTTCCTCCTTCACATGTCCTACTGTACCTAGCTGCTGCCCTCCACCCCTTCCTCCTTCACATGTCCTACTGTACCTAGCTGCTGCCCTCCACCCCTTCCTCCTTCACATGTCCTACTGTACCTAGCTGCTGCCCTCCACCCCTTCCTCCTTCACATGTCCTACTGTACCTAGCTGCTGCCCTCCACCCCTTCCTCCTTCACATGTCCTACTGTACCTAGCTGCTGCCCTCCACCCCTTCCTCCTTCACATGTCCTACTGTACCTAGCTGCTGCCCTCCACCCCTTCCTCCTTCACATGTCCTACTGTACCTAGCTGCTGCCCTCCACCCCTTCCTCCTTCACATGTCCTACTGTACCTAGCTGCTGCCCTCCACCCCTTCCTCCTTCACATGTCCTACTGTACCTAGCTGCTGCCCTCCACCCCTTCCTCCTTCACATGTCCTACTGTACCTAGCTGCTGCCCTCCACCCCTTCCTCCTTCACATGTCCTACTGTACCTAGCTGCTGCCCTCCACCCCTTCCTCCTTCACATGTCCTACTGTACCTAGCTGCTGCCCTCCACCCCTTCCTCCTTCACATGTCCTACTGTACCTAGCTGCTGCCCTCCACCCCTTCCTCCTTCACATGTCCTACTGTACCTAGCTGCTGCCCTCCACCCCTTCCTCCTTCACATGTCCTACTGTACCTAGCTGCTGCCCTCCACCCCTTCCTCCTTCACATGTCCTACTGTACCTAGCTGCTGCCCTCCACCCCTTCCTCCTTCACATGTCCTACTGTACCTAGCTGCTGCCCTCCACCCCTTCCTCCTTCACATGTCCTACTGTACCTAGCTGCTGCCCTCCACCCCTTCCTCCTTCACATGTCCTACTGTACCTAGCTGCTGCCCTCCACCCCTTCCTCCTTCACATGTCCTACTGTACCTAGCTGCTGCCCTCCACCCCTTCCTCCTTCACATGTCCTACTGTACCTAGCTGCTGCCCTCCACCCCTTCCTCCTTCACATGTCCTACTGTACCTAGCTGCTGCCCTCCACCCCTTCCTCCTTCACATGTCCTACTGTACCTAGCTGCTGCCCTCCACCCCTTCCTCCTTCACATGTCCTACTGTACCTAGCTGCTGCCCTCCACCCCTTCCTCCTTCACATGTCCTACTGTACCTAGCTGCTGCCCTCCACCCCTTCCTCCTTCACATGTCCTACTGTACCTAGCTGCTGCCCTCCACCCCTTCCTCCTTCACATGTCCTACTGTACCTAGCTGCTGCCCTCCACCCCTTCCTCCTTCACATGTCCTACTGTACCTAGCTGCTGCCCTCCACCCCTTCCTCCTTCACATGTCCTACTGTACCTAGCTGCTGCCCTCCACCCCTTCCTCCTTCACATGTCCTACTGTACCTAGCTGCTGCCCTCCACCCCTTCCTCCTTCACATGTCCTACTGTACCTAGCTGCTGCCCTCCACCCCTTCCTCCTTCACATGTCCTACTGTACCTAGCTGCTGCCCTCCACCCCTTCCTCCTTC
Source organism: Oncorhynchus clarkii lewisi (assembly GCF_045791955.1). NCBI lineage: Eukaryota > Metazoa > Chordata > Actinopteri > Salmoniformes > Salmonidae > Oncorhynchus > Oncorhynchus clarkii. The sequence goes on along the minus strand of NC_092166.1, from coordinate 4,270,887 downwards.
ACATGTCCTACTGTACCTAGCTGCTGCCCTCCACCCCTTCCTCCTTCACATGTCCTACTGTACCTAGCTGCTGCCCTCCACCCCTTCCTCCTTCACATGTCCTACTGTACCTAGCTGCTGCCCTCCACCCCTTCCTCCTTCACATGTCCTACTGTACCTAGCTGCTGCCCTCCACCCCTTCCTCCTTCACATGTCCTACTGTACCTAGCTGCTGCCCTCCACCCCTTCCTCCTTCACATGTCCTACTGTACCTAGCTGCTGCCCTCCACCCCTTCCTCCTTCACATGTCCTACTGTACCTAGCTGCTGCCCTCCACCCCTTCCTCCTTCACATGTCCTACTGTACCTAGCTGCTGCCCTCCACCCCTTCCTCCTTCACATGTCCTACTGTACCTAGCTGCTGCCCTCCACCCCTTCCTCCTTCACATGTCCTACTGTACCTAGCTGCTGCCCTCCACCCCTTCCTCCTTCACATGTCCTACTGTACCTAGCTGCTGCCCTCCACCCCTTCCTCCTTCACATGTCCTACTGTACCTAGCTGCTGCCCTCCACCCCTTCCTCCTTCACATGTCCTACTGTACCTAGCTGCTGCCCTCCACCCCTTCCTCCTTCACATGTCCTACTGTACCTAGCTGCTGCCCTCCACCCCTTCCTCCTTCACATGTCCTACTGTACCTAGCTGCTGCCCTCCACCCCTTCCTCCTTCACATGTCCTACTGTACCTAGCTGCTGCCCTCCACCCCTTCCTCCTTCACATGTCCTACTGTACCTAGCTGCTGCCCTCCACCCCTTCCTCCTTCACATGTCCTACTGTACCTAGCTGCTGCCCTCCACCCCTTCCTCCTTCACATGTCCTACTGTACCTAGCTGCTGCCCTCCACCCCTTCCTCCTTCACATGTCCTACTGTACCTAGCTGCTGCCCTCCACCCCTTCCTCCTTCACATGTCCTACTGTACCTAGCTGCTGCCCTCCACCCCTTCCTCCTTCACATGCCCTACTGTACCTAGCTGCTGCCCTCCACCCCTTCCAGCGGTGCTCCAACCAGTATTACTGAGACGTACAGTAACCCCGTGTCCTGCATGGCTCCACCACCAAACAAGCTTTCTGTATATGTCCCCTTCCATCTGCCCACTTCAGGCTTTTTGTTGCTCTCAAAGCTTTGCTTCATTTTGACATATGGCTCCAAAGCTTACTGTATCCTGCAGTTACCAGCTCCTCGGGTGGGCAGCTCCTCGGGTGGGCAGCTCCCAGCTCCTCGGGTGGGCAGCTCCTCAGGTGGGCAGCTCCCAGCTCCTCGGGTGCGCAGCTCCCAGCTCCTCGGGTGGGCAGCTCCTCGGGTGGGCAGCTCCTCGGGTGGGCAGCTCCCAGCTCCTCGGGTGGGCAGCTCCCAGCTCCTCGGATGGGCAGCTCCCAGCTCCTCGGGTGGGCCGCTAAAAGGCTTTTGTTATGACTGTTTTGCTGCTCAGCACCATTTTATTTCCTCCAGCTCGGTCATTGGTCATTGGCAGTGACATCATTACTTAGTATGCTGACATTCGCTGCAGCTTCTCTCACTATGCCACCAGAAACATTGTATGAGTCTTCGTTGTATTAGGCCCTGTCCCCTTCATGTCTGCATCCTCCTGAAGTCTTCTCTGTGTTAGATTTGACTCTCCTTCTCTCTCCTTCTCTCTCCTTGCCCTGGCCATCAGTCTTCACTGGGATGGGTCCCCTCCTCTGTAACCAAGGTGACCGCTGCTCTGGTCGTCATGGAAGCGTCAGTCACAGCAGTCATGTTGTGTCGGATTTCCCAAACAACCATTATTTAGTCCGTTTTAAATTCACCGGAGGCTCTGTTAAATGTTACAAACCTGGAATATGTTGTGCTGGAATACTTCTCCCTTTTAACTTGTCTGTCAATAGGACTACCTTTTGTGGTGTCTGTCTCTCTGTAAATGTTTGTAAGCCTATATTTTCACTATAAGGTCAGCTATTCTACCAGAGGTCAAGGATCATGACGTCTCTCTTGTCCCTGACAGAGCCCGGCTGAAGAGGAAGAGGAGGAGGAGGAGGAGATGGGAGGGAGCCAGGGGATTGCTGAGACAGCACAGTCTACAGGACCTACGGTGAGCCTCTGCCCTACTGATTCTGCAGAACCACAACTTGAGCCAGTAGTCACTGAAGAAACACAGGCTGCAGGCTTGCACCCAGAACCTCTCACAGTAGACGCTGATCTAGAACCAGTAATGACTGCCGAGACCCAGCCAGAACTAACTATAGAGGTACTGACAAGAAAGATGTGGATGAAGGAAGTTAAATAAGACCAGGACATGTCCACTTCAGAGGGTCTAGAAGACATGTCCACTTCAGAGGGTCTAGAAGACATGTCCACTTCAGAGGGTCTAGAAGACATGTCCACTTCAGAGGGTCTAGAAGACATGTCCACTTCAGAGGGTCTAGAAGACATGTCCACTTCAGAGGGTCTAGAAGACATGTCCACTTCAGAGGGTCTAGAAGACATGTCCACTTCAGAGGGTCTAGAAGACATTTCCACTTCAGAGGGTCTAGAAGACATTTCCACTTCAGAGGGTCTAGAAGACATTTCCACTTCAGAGGGTCTAGAAGACATGTCCACTTCACAGGGTCTAGAAGACAGGACCACTTCACAGGGTCTAGAAGACATGTCCACTTCACAGGGTCTAGAAGACATGTCCACTTCACAGGGTCTAGAAGACAGGACCACTTCACAGGGTCTAGAAGACATGAGAGCCTTCTCAGACCCACAGCTCCAGCCTGGCCCCTCCAAGAGATAACCTTTCGCCAGCCCCGGTGTCCTCTGCCTGGGACTCTAACATCACCACGGTCTCCAGCCTGGCCCCTCCAAGAGATAACCTTTAGCCAGCCCCGGTGTCCTCTGCCTGGGACTCTAACATCACCACGGTCTCCAGCCTGGCCCCTCATTCTCTCCCACTAATAATAAAGGAGATTGAACAGATCAGGAAACCTAATTAACAGCACACTTGATGGAACTTTTGCGATTTGCATTGGCCGTTTCCATAGGGCCGTTTCCATAGGGACATATCTATAGGACTGTTTCCATAGGGCCGTTTCCAATAGGGCCGTTTCCATAGGGACATATCTATAGGACCGTTTCCATAGGGCCGTTTCCATATGGACATATCTATAGGGCCGTTTCCATAGGGCCGTTTCCATAGGGACGTTTCCATAGGGACATATCTATTGGGACATATCCATAGGGACGTTTCCATAGGGACGTATCTATAGGGCCGTTTCCATAGGGACATATCTATAGGGCCGTTTCCATAGGGACATATCTATAGGGCCGTTTCCATAGGGCCGTTTCCATAGGGACATGTCTATAGGGCCGTTTCCATAGGGCCGTGTCCATAGGGACATATCTATAGGGCCGTTTCCATAGGGACATATCTATAGGGCCGTTTCCATAGGGCCGTTTCCATAGGGACATATCTATAGGGCCGTTTCCATAGGGCCGTTTCCATAGGGACATATCTATAGGGCCGTTTCCATAGGGCCGTTTCCATAGGGACATATCTATAGGGCCGTTTCCATAGGGCCGTTTCCATAGGGACATATCTATAGGGCCGTTTCCATAGGGCCGTTTCCATAGGGACATATCTATAGGGCCGTTTCCATAGGGCCGTTTCCATAGGGACATATCTATAGGGCCGTTTCCATAGGGCCGTTTCCATAGGGCCGTTTCCATAGGGCCGTTTCCATAGGGCCGTTTCCATAGGGACATATCTATAGGGACGTTTCCATAGGGACGTTTCCATAGGGACGTATCTATAGGGCCGTTTCCATAGGGACATATCTATAGGGCCGTTTCCATAGGGACATATCTATAGGGCCGTTTCCATAGGGCCGTTTCCATAGGGACATATCTATAGGGCCGTTTCCATAGGGACATATCTATAGGGCCGTTTCCATAGGGCCGTTTCCATAGGGACATATCTATAGGGACGTTTGATAGGTTGTACTTTACTTCCTCTGACTAGGGATATTATGTGTTTTATTGGTTTAGCTCATGGTGTTGTTCTCTGTTCAGGTTCTCCATTCTGGCATGCGTTTGTCTTGATTCCATTGTGTTTGTCTTGATTCCATTGTGTTTGTTAGCAAAACACACACACACACACACACACACACAAGTTCCTAAATGGCAGATGGAACTGTCGAGTATTGATACTACTATTAATGTTGAGGGTTCTGCCTTCCTGTGTTCCCCTGTCATCCCTTCTCATGTCTTCTCCCTCTGTTCCCGTTATCTCCCAGAAACCCGAGGCTGTGCCAGCAGTGGAGTCGACCACCAAGGAGGTACCTGTTGTCCACACGGAGACTAAAACCATCACGTACGAGTCTTCAGAGGTGCGTTCATTAGGGCAGCGACGTAAGAAGAAGAAGAGGAGAAAAGGAAAGCAACAGTGAGAGTTTCTTCCTTGTTCAGGTAGTCCCTCCCTTTCCTTTCCACTCATTTTGAGTTTTGTCACGTGACTTCTGACAGGGTGACTACAACGGCGATGTGGAACCCGGTGTTCTGATGAGCGCACAGACCGTCACCTCGGAGACCACCAGCACCACCACGACCACGCACATCACTAAGGTCAGGGGTCATTTCATCAGCTGACCCTTTTTGACCTCTGAGTCTCTAACCATAACCCATTATAAACGAATTACCACTGAGTCTCTAACCATAACCCATTATAAACTAATTACCACTGAGTCTCTAACCATAACCCATTATAAACTTCTATTGAACTTCAGTGGCTCCTTCAGTTTGCTGAATCTCTTTTCTCGTTGTCCTTCATGCTATCAGCTAAAATAACAGTTTTATTTTCTTCATAACGTTCTGTCCTCTATCAATCCCTTCTGTTTGTCTTCATAACGTTCTGTCCCCTCTATCAATCCCTTCTGTTTGTCTTCATAACGTTCTGTCCCCTCTATCAATCCCTTCTGTTTGTCTTCATAACGTTCTGTCCCCTCTATCAATCCCTTCTGTTTGTCTTCATAACGTTCTATCCTCTATCAATCCCTTCTGTTTGTCTTCATAACGTTCTATCCTCCATCAATCCCTTCTGTTTGTCTTCATAACGTTCTGTCCCCTCTATCAATCCCTTCTGTTTGTCTTCATAACGTTCTGTCCTCTATCAATCCCTTCTGTTTGTCTTCATAACGTTCTGTCCTCTATCAATCCCTTCTGTTTGTCTTCATAACGTTCTGTCCCCTCTATCAATCCCTTCTGCTTGTCTTCATAACGTTCTGTCCTCTATCAATCCCTTCTGTTTGTCTTCATAACGTTCTGTCCCCTCTATCAATCCCTTCTGCTTTTCTTCATAACGTTCTGTCCTCTATCAATCCCTTCTGTTTGTCTTCATAACGTTCTGTCCCCTCTATCAATCCCTTCTGTTTGTCTTCATAACGTTCTGTCCTCTATCAATCCCTTCTGTTTGTCTTCATAACGTTCTGTCCCCTATCAATCCCTTCTGTTTGTCTTCATAACGTTCTGTCCTCTATCAATCCCTTCTGTTTGTCTTCATAACGTTCTGTCCTCTATCAATCCCTTCTGTTTGTCTTCATAACGTTCTGTCCCCTCTATCAATCCCTTCTGTTTGTCTTCATAACGTTCTGTCCCCTCTATCAATCCCTTCTGTTTGTCTTCATAACGTTCTGTCCTCTATCAATCCCTTCTGTTTGTCTTCATAACGTTCTGTCCCCTATCAATCCCTTCTGTTTGTCTTCATAACGTTCTGTCCTCTATCAATCCCTTCTGTTTGTCTTCATAACGTTCTGTCCCCTCTATCAATCCCTTCTGTTTGTCTTCATAACGTTCTGTCCCCTCTATCAATCCCTTCTGTTTGTCTTCATAACGTTCTATCCTCTATCAATCCCTTCTGTTTGTCTTCATAACGTTCTGTCCTCTATCAATCCCTTCTGTTTGTCTTCATAACGTTCTGTCCTCTATCAATCCCTTCTGTTTGTCTTCATAACGTTCTGTCCCCTCTATCAATCCCTTCTGTTTGTCTTCATAACGTTCTGTCCCCTCTATCAATCCCTTCTGTTTGTCTTCATAACGTTCTGTCCCCTCTATCAATCCCTTCTGTTTGTCTTCATAACGTTCTGTCCTCTATCAATCCCTTCTGTTTGTCTTCATAACGTTCTATCCTCTATCAATCCCTTCTGTTTGTCTTCATAACGTTCTGTCCTCTATCAATCCCTTCTGTTTGTCTTCATAACGTTCTGTCCTCTATCAATCCCTTCTGTTTGTCTTCATAACGTTCTGTCCTCTATCAATCCCTTCTGTTTGTCTTCATAACGTTCTGTCCCCTCTATCAATCCCTTCTGTTTGTCTTCATAACGTTCTGTCCCCTCTATCAATCCCTTCTGCTTTTCTTCATAACGTTCTGTCCCCTCTATCAATCCCTTCTGTTTGTCTTCATAACGTTCTGTCCTCTATCAATCCCTTCTGTTTGTCTTCATAACGTTCTGTCCCCTCTATCAATCCCTTCTGTTTGTCTTCATAACGTTCTGTCCCCTCTATCAATCCCTTCTGCTTTTCTTCATAACGTTCTGTCCCCTCTATCAATCCCTTCTGTTTGTCTTCATAACGTTCTATCCTCTATCAATCCCTTCTGTTTGTCTTCATAACGTTCTGTCCCCTCTATCAATCCCTTCTGTTTGTCTTCATAACGTTCTGTCCTCTATCAATCCCTTCTGTTTGTCTTCATAACGTTCTGTCCTCTATCAATCCCTTCTGTTTGTCTTCATAACGTTCTGTCCTCTATCAATCCCTTCTGTTTGTCTTCATAACGTTCTGTCCCCTCTATCAATCCCTTCTGTTTGTCTTCATAACGTTCTGTCCCCTCTATCAATCCCTTCTGTTTGTCTTCATAACGTTCTGTCCCCTCTATCAATCCCTTCTGTTTGTCTTCATAACGTTCTGTCCCCTCTATCAATCCCTTCTGTTTGTCTTCATAACGTTCTGTCCTCTATCAATCCCTTCTGTTTGTCTTCATAACGTTCTGTCCTCTATCAATCCCTTCTGTTTGTCTTCATAACGTTCTGTCCCCTCTATCAATCCCTTCTGTTTGTCTTCATAACGTTCTGTCCTCTATCAATCCCTTCTGCTTTTCTTCATAACGTTCTGTCCCCTATCAATCCCTTCTGTTTGTCTTCATAACGTTCTGTCCCCTCTATCAATCCGTTCTGCTGTCAGACTGTGAAAGGAGGGATCTCTGAGACCAGGATAGAGAAGAGGATTGTCATTACAGGAGAAGCAGGAGATATCGACCATGATCAGGTCACTTTCTTTCTTAATCACCTTTTCTTTCTTTCTGTCTTAATTTATTGATTATTTTGATTATTGATTATTTTGATAATCAATTGATTATTTTGAAAGTATACAGATGAGGATTACAAAATGTGTCATGAATCTGGAGAAGATATGAACTTCCTCTCTCACCTATAAAGTGACAATAATGACTTGAGTATAATATGGATGTATTTTACTGTGTGATGTTATCTCACTTGAATTTTTCTGGTTGATGTAACTAGTGTAGTAGACTACTACTAACCAGTAGGTTACCCAGTAACAAGTAGTCATGCTAGACACACTCACTGACTACCACTCCCTCCCGTCCCTCATCCCTCCTACCCACCTCCCTCCCGTCCCTCATCCCTCCTACCCACCTCCTCCCTTCTGTCCCTCTTCCCTCCGTCTCTTCTCCCCCCGTCCCTCCTCCCGTCTCTCCCACCCTACCCACCTCCTCCCTCCTACCCACCTCCCTCCTACCCACCTCCCTCCTACCCACCTCCTCCCTCCCGTCCCTCATCCCTCCTACCCACCTCCCTTCTGTCCCTCTTCCCTCCGTCTCTTCTCCCCCCGTCCCTCCTCCCGTCTCTCCCACCCTACCCACCTCTTCCCTCCTACCCACCTCCCTCCTACCCACCTCCCTCCTACCCACCTCCCTCCCGTCCCACTTCCCTCCCTCCCGTCCCTCATCCCCACCTCCCTCCTACCCACCTCCCTCCTACCCACCGCCCTCCCGTCCCTCCTTCCCCCTCTCTGTCTCCCTCTCCTGGTATTGGTATGGTATTGCACCACCAGGCTCTGGCCCAGGCCATAAAGGAGGCCAAAGAGCAGCACCCTGACATGTCAGTGACCAAAGTAGTGGTTCATAAAGAGACAGAGATCACACCTGAGGGAGAGGACTGACCCAGGTAAGGAGACCACCGTATGTGGTCGTGGTATGGTTCGTTTGTGGTCAGCTGGGCTGGGCTTGGAAGCTAGTCCACTCATCTTCCTCCATCTCTCCTCGGCATGCTCCTGCTTCCCCCCATCATCATCAGCACGTCTCTTACTGGCACTGAGTCTTGCTTCTGAAATACTAACAGGCTACTTACTACACATCCTCACCAACCTCCTCATCCTACATCTAGACATTATAACTCTATCAACTGTCCTTCCAGGAGGAGTTTTCCACTTGCAGACAGTGTGAAATACATTGGAAACGCTCAGCTAATGTATGCACACAGGACATGTATATAATAGTTTCCCTATAACAAAGCTAGTAGTACTAGCGCTGTAGCTGTAGTTCTAGCGCTGTAGCTGTAGTTCTAGGACTGTAGTTGTAGTCCTAGTGCTGTAGTTGTAGTTCTAGCGCTGTAGTTGTAGTCCTAGCGCTGTAGTTGTAGTGTTGTAGTTCTAGTGCTGTAGTTGTAGTCCTAGCGCTGTAGTTGTAGTTCTAGTGCTGTAGCTGTAGTTCTAGCGCTGTGGTTGTACTAGTGCTGTAGCTGTAGTTCTGGCGATGTAGTTGTAGTTCTATTGCTGTAGTTCTAGCGCTGTAGTTCTAGCGCTGTGGTTCTAGTGCTGTAGCTGTAGTTCTAGTGCTGTAGTTCTAGTGCTGTAGCTGTAGTCCTAGTGCTGTAGTTCTAGCGCTGTAGTTCTAGTGCTGTAGCTATAGTCCTAGTGCTGTAATTCTAGTGCTGTATCTGTAGTTCTAGTGCTGTAGTCCTAGTGCTGTAGTCCTAGTGCTGTAGTTCTAGTGCTGTATCTGTAGTTCTAGTGCTGTATCTGTAGTTCTAGTGCTGTAGCTGTAGTTCTAGCGCTGTAGCTGTAGTTCTGTAGCTGTAGTTCTAGTGCTGTAGTTCTAGCGCTGTAGTTCTAGCGCTGTAGTTGTAGTTCTAGCGCTGTAGCTGTAGTTCTAGCGCTGTAGCTGTAGTTCTAGCGCTGTAGTTCTAGCGCTGTAGCTGTAGTTCTAGCGCTGTAGTTCTAGCGCTGTAGCTGTAGTTCTAGCGCTGTAGTTCTAGTGTTGTAGTTCTAGCGCTGTAGTTCTGGCTCTGTAGTTCTAGCGCTGTAGTTCTAGTGCTGTAGCTGTAGTTCTAGCGCTGTAGTTCTAGTGCTGTAGCTGTAGTTCTAGTGCTGTAATTCTAGCGCTGTAGTTCTAGCACTGTAATTTTAGTGCTGTAGCTGTAGCTGTAGTTCTAGCGCTTTAGTTCTAGCGCTGTAGCTGTAGTTCTAGCGCTGTAGCTGTAGTTCTAGCGCTGTAGTTCTAGTGCTGTAGCTGTAGTTCTAGCGCTGTAGCTGTAGTTCTAGCGCTGTAGTTCTAGCGCTGTAGCTGTAGTTCTAGCGCTGTAGCTGTAGTTCTAGTGCTGTAGTTCTAGTGCTGTAGCTGTAGTTCTAGCGCTGTAGTTCTAGCGCTGTAGTTCTAGCTAGAGCTGCATGTCAGGTCTGCTAAGTAACTCGTCTGTGTGGACTCAGCTCTAACCTGGATACACTAGTTTCGATATGCCTCACAAACTTGCAAATAAATCAGTCCGATTGATTATTAATTAGTAGATTAATTAAATGTATCTATCTGAATCGGATCTGTAAACTCATCCAAACAAAATCATGTTATTGACCAACCTCTTCAAAGCTTCTAAAATGAGGAAGTGTTGTCATCATAAAGAGCCTAGATTTCACTACTTCCTGTCATGTGTTTGTAGACAGAGGCAGGTCCAATCTGTTGTATCTAGGTCAGAGGAGTGAGTTGTGCTGCTCCCTGCGTGCTCTCTGGTTGCCACGTCAACATAACTGCAAAACACACGGGAAGGGTTGGGGTTTCAAGAGGGTTAAACACATGGAACGCTACAGATAGAAATGTAGTGAATAGAGCCGGCATGATTCCTCACTCTACATGTCAGAGATGCATGCTTGTTCTGTGTAATATGTTTATATCTGAACGTTCCACAGTGTGCAAACTGTTGTTGTGTTTCAGTATTCTGGCATGTCTAGTCTAGCTTCTACTGTTTTTTTTTTTTTGGTGGATTCTGATTGGTTGACCTGCATGGTGTTGGTTGCTTGTATGATGGAATAGAAGCTCTATGGCGGTCCCCCTTCCCACTCCTTCATGTTACTCTGCCTCTCCTGGTTTAAGAATTGAATCACATCTTTTCTTTTTATTTAAACATCTTTGTCATTTTAAAACATATTCAGTGGGCATGTTGTTGGCCTCTTTAAGCCTTTACACTCGTGGGAATTGGCCTATATGGATAGGGCTAAATTGAAACGTTTCTAACAGAAGAACTATAAAAGCAAATGCAATAACAATGGTAACAATTGAAAGAGAACAGTTTGGAGATAAATGGGGAAATAATTAGACCAAAAAAGGTGAGGACTCAACAGTTCACCTGACCAGACTGAATCCAAACATCACACTGTTGATTTGATGTGAATGTTACACTTACTGTACTTTTCACAGCATCTGAATATACTGTGATACATTCAGTAACGTAAGAATATTCCTGGACAATGTGGGGTAGGTAAAATATAAAACAAAACAAAAATGACGACAAGGGTTTGAGGGAGAGGACTAACTGGAGTCTCCAAGTGGACACACGACTCTCTTTCTGTGAGTCATTTCCAAGTCATTTCAATGCAGTTTTATGACTCAAGGACGGATCCTCCAACTACTAGTATTTTTTTTTAGCTCTCCTAGCTGTGTCATTGAGGAACTAGAGCAAGTACACTTGTAGTTGTTTTGTTTGGAACACAGCCCTTCATCCTCGTCATCACACAATTACAGTGCCTCGCAAAAGTATTCATTCCCCCTTGATGTTTTTCCTATTTTGTTGCATTACAACCTGTCATTTAAATTGATTTTCATCTGGATTTCATGTAATGGACATACACAAAATAGTCCAAAATTGGTGAAGTGAAATGAAAAAATGTTGTTATTTGCTGTGATGCCCCTAAATAAGATCTGGTGCAACCAATTTCCTTCAGAAGTCACACAATTAGTTAGATTGTACACAGGTGTACTTTATTTAAGTGTCACATGATCTGTCACATGATCTCAGTATATATACACCTGTTCTGAAAAACCTGAGTCTGCAACACCACTAAGCAAGCAGCACCATGAAGACCAAGGAGCTCTCCAAACAGGTCAGGGACAAATTTGTGAAGAAGTACAGTTCAGGGTTGGACTATAAAAAAATATCCAGAACTTTGAACATCCCACGGAGCACCATTAAATCCATTATTAAAAAATGGAAAGAATATGGCACCACAACAAACCTACCAAGAGAGGGCCGCCCACCAAAACTCACCGACCAGGCAAGGAGGGCATTAATCAGAGAGGCAACAATTGGAGTATCTGTCCATAGGACCACTTTAAGTCGTACACTCCACAGAGCTGGGCTTTACGCAAAAGTGGCCAGAAAAATATAAGCAAACATGTTTGGTGTTTGCCAAAAGGCATGTGGGAGACTCCCCAAACATATGGAAGAAGGTAGTCTGGTCAGATGAGACTACAATGGATGTTTTTGGCCATCAAGAAAAATGCTATGTCTGGCACAACCCCAATACCCCTCACCACCCGAGAACACGCTCACCACCCCGAGAACACCATCCCCACAGTGAAGCATGGTGGTGGCAGCATCCTGCTGTGGGGATGTTTTTAATCGTCAGGAAAACGGTCAGAATTGAAGGAATGATGGATGGTGATAAATAGGGAATTCCAGTGGCTAGATGTGCCAAGCTTATAGAGAAATACCACAAGCTGTAATTGCTGCAAACGGTGGCTCTACAAAGTATTGACTTTGGGGGGGGTGAATAGTCTGGTTTTTTGTTGTCTTTCTTGTTTGTTTCACAAACATGTATATATTTTGCATCTTCCATGTGGTGTAAATCAAATGATACAAACCCCCCAAAAAATCTATTTTAATTCCTGGTTGTGAGGCAACAAAATAGGAAAAATGCCAAGGGGGGTGAATACCTTCGCAAGACTCTGTACTGTTGTTGTTTAGACAATCCAGAATTTTCTTCACAATAGACCAAAAAAAAATAGGCTCATTCTGTTCAGAACAACCAATGGTATGACGCCATGTCATCTTGTAACATCAACTATAAACACGATCATGAGTTTTATGATATGAAAATATGGACTCACAGGTGTTTGGTTTGCATGTATGACGTCAAAACGCTATTTATTACAATCCTAATCATCTCATCTTTCAAATGACATCGAGTCCTCTTCATTTACAGCATTTCCCTCATTTAGACAACGACAAAAGTGGCCATTTTGCTCAACTTTAGAACGGAGCCAGAGCTCTAACATCATGTATAGCAGAGCCAGAGCTCTAACATCATGTATAGCAGAGCCAGAGCTCTGACATCATGTATAGCAGAGCCAGAGCTCTAACATCATGTATAGCAGAGCCAGAGCTCTGACATCATGTATAGCAAAGCCAGAGCTCTGACATCATGTATAGCAGAGCCAGAGCTCTGACATCATGTATAGCAGAGCCAGAGCTCTGACATCATGTATAGCAGAGCCAGAGCTCTGACATCATGTATAGCAGAGCCAGAGCTCTGACATCATGTATAGCAGAGCCAGAGCTCTGACATCATGTATAGCAGAGCCAGAGCTCTGACATCATGTATAGCAGAGCCAGAGCTCTGACATCATGTATAGCAGAGCCAGAGCTCTGACATCATGTATAGCAGAGCCAGAGCTCTGACATAATGTATAGCAGAGCTGTGAAGCGCAGAGCCAGAGCTCTAACATCATGTATAGCATATTACTGTACAGCCACAGCTTTCCATTTTAGGTGTTTATTAGTGCCCAAATCCGCCATTTTCAACCCATATATTTATGGCTACGACTGTAAAGGTTTAAGATTTGACGATGGCCTTTGTCCTACATTACTTTAAGTCCTCTAGGTTTTTCCGGGTGTTATTTCTTCTGAGTTAAACTATAACTCACATGCTACAGCACTGCAGAGGTGTGTGTGTGTGTGTGTGTGTGTGTGTGTGTGTGTGTGTGTGTGTGTGTGTGTGTGTGTGTGTGTGTGTGTGTGTGTGTGTGTGTGTGTGTGTGTGTGTGTGTGTGTGTGTGTGTGTGTGTGTGTGTGTGTGTGTGTGTGTGTGTGCAGCTATCTGCTACAGCTGTGTGCGTGCATGACCAATGATGAGACTGTCATAACTCCATGGCCTTGCCCTCGGCTCTGTGAGGTCTCCATGGCCGTGCCCTCGGCTCTGTGAGGTCTCCGTGACCTTGTCCTCAGCTCTGTGAGGTCTCCGTGGCCTTGTCCTCAGCTCTGTGAGGTCTCTGTGACCTTGCCCTCGGCTCTGTGAGGTCACTGTGACCTTGCCCTCGGCTCTGTGATGTCTCTGTGACCTTGCCCTCAGCTCTGTGAGGTCTCCGTGGCCTTGCCCTCAGCTCTGTGAGGTCTCTGTGACCTTGCCCTCGGCTCTGTGAGGTCTCCGTGGCCTTGCCCTCAGCTCTGTGAGGTCTCCGTGGCCTTGTCCTCAGCTCTGTGAGGTCTCTGTGACCTTGCCCTCGGCTCTGTGAGGTCTCCGTGGCCTTGTCCTCAGCTCTGTTCGTGCTACTCTCCATGCTGTTACTCTCTGTTATTGTGATGCATCTCAGACACATATTTAATTTAGTCCTGGATCCACAAAGGGCTTTCAGAGATACAGATAACGTTTTTTTAGTCCAGGATTAAGGCTTATTCTATGTCCAGGAAACTGGACCTAAAAATGATCTGTGGATGCCTTGCAATTCCAATGTCCTGCTCTGCGTTAAGTTTTCACTGTCATTTACATGACTGACGACTTCTGCCTCCCTTAGTGTGCCGTTTCCTATGTTGTTCCAAATGAGTGGAAATTCACTAACCAACGTTCTTTCTCTTTTAGGAGTAAAGCCCAGGACCGTTTATAAATCCCCTGGTGGAAGGACTCCCCTCAAACCTCCAGCATCCAACTCCCAACGTCATGATGGGTTTCATTGCATTACTGTGCCTGCCTGCTGGGCCTGTTGTAAAACTACAGTGGAGACTACACAGGCCAGCCTATTGTTCTACAGACAGTCGTGTTCTATAGAAATACAATCTATAGAGCGGGCTTCCCCGTTCAAGTCAATGATGGCATAATAGATTCTAATTCTATGCTCTGCGCTCTCTATGGTCCCGTTCCTAATCTGAGCTCCCATGTGCTTACCTTGGCTTTACTGCCTAAATTGTGATGTCAACGGAAGATTAAAGTCAAAAAGAGGTAGTTAAGTTTTATGCCTATCGTCAGTCCCATCCGTCATTATAAAAAAATATATATATATATTTGCATGAGCAGAATGCCGCAATTTATTATAAGAAAAATAAAATGATCAAGATTTACTGTGAGATAATAAACAAACAGGTTATTAAATCACTTGAACTCTCGCTGAACTCTACAACAGGCAGGTGGATTTCATTCACCGTCTTGCTATCTATTTAAGATTATATTATAAACAACCTTTTTTTTGGGGGGGGGGGGGGTCAACGTTCTTTATTTTATTTATGAAATGAAAATCCATCACTCCGAGAGAAGAAAAAAAAGAAGTTAAACTGCTGTTAGGCTTTATGTGACCTATTAGAGCACACAAACAATATTATTATTCTAATGACTTAGTAGATGGTAGAAGTGCCGACCTCCATGCCGCCTCACTTCACTCCACCACTCCCATCGTCTCAGATAGAAATACATTTTTAAATCCACTTTTACAACAAAGTCCTGTATGTGTTGTCCTGGGCAACAGCAACTGCAAACAAAGGCAGATTATATCGTCTATATTCAGCAACAAATTATTTTATTCATGTTGTGTTGTATTTTTTTTTTTGTCTGAACATTTTGTCCGTATTCTTTATTCAAACATTGTAGCATATTTCAAAATAGCCTGTGTCCCAGATCGGTTTGTCCTCGTGGCCACTAACCAACATGGAGATGGCATGATGGCACTATCCGACTGGCACCCAGGCTATATTTGAGACGGTTGACAGTCTGTTTTTAAAAACACTTTCTAGATGGGGGGGTTACATAGTTTGTGCCCAGGCTATGTTTGAGACAATGTCTCGATGTGGGTTTTACTTGTATTGTTGTGATCTATCTGCAAACGGACACAAATGGTATACATTCTCCTCTGTATTAATTAATGGCTGGACTACAGTTCCCACAATGCTGTGTGTGACTGACTGAAAGGCCCAGGACTCAAACTAACAGGACTGCTCTGTCCAGATGAACATATTTTGGTCTGAAATAGCACCCTATCCTCTATATAGTGCACTACTTTTGACCAGAGCCATATGGGATTCACTATAAAGGGGATATGGTGCTATTTGTGACTCATCCAAAGACAAGTATTTGATCTGATCTGTCAGTCAATCAGGTGAATGTCTCAGAAGCCGTAATAGTTCTGTTCTACCAGTATCATAGTTGCTTCTAGACACTGATCTTGGGTCAGTTTTGCATTTTCCCTACTATAGCTAAGGTTGGGATTGGGGGGGGGGGTCTAATTTTGAATATAACCTTTATTGTACTTGGCAAGTCAATTTAAGAAAGAAAAAACATCTTATTCACAATGATGGCCTACCCCAGCTAAACCCTTCCACAAACCCAGACGACGCTGGGACTCCCGATCACAGCCCGATGTGATACAGACCCGGGTCTGTAGTGACGCCTCCCTTAGACCTCTGCGCCACTCGGTCCCCAAAAGGCTGATCTAAGCTGATCCTAGATCGGTACCTAAAGGTAAACTTCACCCCAGAGCCAGTATCATCAATATATAACTATATATCAGGATGTTCCCAGCACCAACAGAACGTGGAATCATACGAAGTGGCAAATGCATATTATTGTGATTGTTTTTTCTCTCCTTTTTGAATAAAATATTGATTATATTATTCTGAAGCTTGTCTCTTGTCTTCAGTGGATGTAATGAACTACTTACCTCTTTGTAAAAAATATATGTTGATTATGTACATCTGGAAAATCTAGAATTTCAGTACATTAATTTACTATCCAATATTGTAGGCTAATAACATATAATGCAGAAATGGCCCTCAGACATTGTCCAATGTTTGCCACGTGCTGGATTGATTAAATGCCCAATTCAGAAAAATGGTTTTTTTTTTAATCAAATTGTATTTGTCACATGCTTCATAAACAACAGGTGTGTAGACTAACAGTGACATTCTTACCTTCCCAACAATGGATATATACAAAAACAATGTGGGGGAAAAGTCCAGGGCTCTGAGTACTTCCTGAATCCACTGTACATGGGGTACCCATCAAATCGACCAATCGACAAAAAAAAAAATCTGTGTTGCAAATTATTACTAACCCAAACACAGTGGAGAACAATGAGGGCCTTCTAAACACAGTGGGGAACAATGAGGGCCTTCTACACCTTCAGAGAAGGGCTAACCAAACACAGTGGAGAACAATGAGGGCCTTCTACACCTTCAGAGAAGGGCTAACCAAACACAGTGGAGAACAATGAGGGCCTTCTAAACCTTCAGATAAGGGCTAACCAAACACAGTGGGGAACAATGAGGGCCTTCTACACCTTCAGAGAAGGGCTAACCAAACACAGTGGGGAACAATGAGGGCCTTCTACACCTTCAGAGAAGGGCTAACCAAACACAGTGGGGAACAAAGAGGGCCTTCTACACCTTCAGAGAAGGGCTAACCAAACACAGTGGGGAACAAAGAGGGCCTTCTACACCTTCAGATAAGGGCTAACCAAACACAGTGGGGAACAATAAGGGCCTTCTACACCTTCAGAGAAGGGCTAACCAAACACAGTGGGGAACAATGAGGGCCTTCTACACCTTCAGAGAAGGGCTAACGATTTATAAAATAATAATAATTCTAATTAGATTATTATTTTCAATGATGAGTGTGATCAACCAATCACATTTTGACTTATAATGGGTGGGACAGTTTTGACTGGAAACCTCCGCGCAATAGCTAGCAGTCGTTTCCCAAGGTCTAGCTAGCAGTCGTTTCCCAAGGTCTAGCTGGCAGTCGTTTCCCAAGGTCTAGCTGGCAGTCGTTTCCCAAGGTCTAGCTAGCAGTCGTTTCCCAAGGTCTAGCTAGCAGTCGTTTCCCAAGGTCTAGCTAGCAGTCGTTTCCCAAGGTCTAGCTGGCAGTCGTTTCCCAAGGTCTAGCTAGCAGTCGTTTCCCAAGGTCTAGCTGGCAGTCGTTTCCCAAGGTCTAGCTGGCAGTCGTTTCCCAAGGTCTAGCTGGCAGTCGTTTCCCAAGGTCTAGCTGGCAGTCATTTCCCAAGGTCTAGCTAGCAGTCGTTTCCCAAGGTCTAGCTAGCAGTCGTTTCCCAAGGTCTAGCTGGCAGTCGTTTCCCAAGGTCTAGCTGGCAGTCGTTTCCCAAGGTCTAGCTGGCAGTCGTCTCCCAAGGTCTAGCTAGCAATGTTTTTGTTGTAGGCTAATTTTCAGTGGCTGCCGCAGGTGTTATCGAAGAGGATGTTGTTGCTAATTTGTTAGCTTCTTCCCTTTTTCAAGAATAACTTTCAACAAGAAGTTATGTTTCTCAAATGATCAGTGGAATTGTGTTTTTACTGCAGCGCGCTTCCTGTTGTTAGCCATCTCTTTTGAAAAATATCTTGTGTGAGACATTGTTCTATATCAACTTTAGGTCACCAGTGACTTTGTGTGCTAAATGGGAAATGTTTTTTTTTTGCAATGGGAAGTAATAGGTTCGATTGGGAAATGTTGATTGGGTTAATACTTAGCATAATGGTTGTCTTTGTTGTATTCTTATGATTGGGCTCTACTGGCTTATTATTGAGTTGATAGACTACTTATCCTTTAACATTATGATGTGTGTGACTGATATCTGTCCATCAGCCCTATGCAGTGGTGGCTAGAGAAGTTTTTGCTCAATCTGATTGGGTGTGCCTGGCAGAACCTGGTTCTCCAGTAGGTGTGCCTGTGTCCACCCAGGTCCACTCATGCCTATACCCCTGATGCAAACGGCACATGATTCCATTGAACATCACACAAATAGCCTACTAATCAAGACTTAGGACTAAACTTATTTTCAATACCTGGTTTGCGTACCCATTGTTGCCTAAGTTGAAACGTCTTTGCTACGTCCCCAAATGGCTACCAATTACATTTTTATTTTTCTAAACCAAAACCGGTTGAGAGCTGAGTTACTGCCTGCACATTATATAGTGCTGAAACTAGGCTGTGTGCACATGAAGATGCGCTACATGACCAAAAGTATGTGGACACCTTGTTGAATATCTCATTCCGAAATCATGGGCATTAATATGGAGTTGGTCCCTCCCCAGTAACAGCCTCCACTCTTCCTGGAAGACTTTCCACTAGATGTTGGAACATTGCTGCGGGGACTTGCTTCCATTCAGCCACAAGAGCATTAGTGAGGTCGGACACTGACGTTAGGTGATTTAGGCCTGGCTCACAGTCAGCTTTCCAATTCATCCTAAAGGTGTTCACTAGGGTTGAGGCCAGGGCTTTGTACAGGCCAGTCAATTTATTCCATGCCGATCTCCGACAAACCATTTCTGTATGGACCTCGCTTTGTGCACGGAGGCATTGTCATGCTGAAACAGGAAAGGGCCTTCCCCAAACTGTTGCCACAAAGTTGGGTGCACAGAATCATCTACAATGTCATTGTATGCTGTAGAGTTAAGGTTTTCCTTCACTGGTACAAAGTGACCTAGTCTGAACCATGAAAAACAGCCCCAGAACATTATTCCTCCTCCACCTAACTTTACAGTTGGTACTATGCATTGCAGCAGGTAGTATTCTCCTGGCATCCGCCAAACTCAGAATCGTCCATCAAACTGCCAGATGGTGAAGTGTGATTCATCACTCCAGAGAACGTGTTTCCACTGCTCCAGAGTCCAATGGCGGTGAGCTTTACACCACTCCAGTCGACGCTGGGCATTGCGCATGGTGATCTTAGGCTTGTGTGTGGCTAATCGGCCATGGAAACCCATTTCATGAAGCTCCTGACGAACAGTTCTTGTGCTGACGTTGCTTCCAGAGGCTGTTTGGTTCTCGGTAGAGAGTGTTGCAACTGAGGACAGGATTTTTACACACTACTCGCCTACTACTTCGTGGCTGAGCCGTTGTTGCTCCTAGACGTTTCCATTTCACAATAACAGCACTTACAGTTCACCGGGGCAGCTCTAGCAGGGCAGAAATTTGACACACTGACTTGTTGGAAAAGTAGCATCCTATGACGGTGTTACTGAGGTCTTCAGTGAGGCCATTCTACCGCCAATGTTTGTCTAAGGAGATCGCATGTCTGTGTGCTCGATTTTATACACCTGTCAGCAACGGGTGTGGCTGAAATAGCCGAATCCACAAATTTGAAGGGATGTCCACATAATTTTGTGTATATATAGTCTATTTCATGTGCTTTGCGATTGTGTAGGCTACTTTGTGCATGATTTCTCGTTGTACTAAATCATTGATAAGTCCTATACCTCCACTACACTACTTTGATATAAGCAACAGTGGGGAAGTGAGTATATGTACTGAAACAGCACATACCTGCGTATGGCCTCCACTACACTACTTTGATATAAGCATCAGTGGGGAAGTGAGTATATGTATTGAAACAGCTATACACCTCTACTCCACCACTGGCTCTTTTGTGATTTTACAAAAAAAAAGACCCTCCTACATCAGTGCGTTGGTATTACTGTCCTTTCAGCATCAAGAACATGTCACACACTTAAGGCCTCTAATCGAGATAAAGACTTCAGGTATTCACATTTCCAGAAAGAAGTGTATATATTTGGTCTGGTCGAAGAAGCGCGGTTTCATGGCTTACTGAATAGAAGCGGATAATTATGAGTTTTTTTTTAGTCTGCTGGTCTTGGAAATAAATTATTCCCCACTGTCCCAAGACCGAGTATCCTACAAATGTATCTGACACCGAGACACTCAAAATGTGGTCTGAAGACTGGACTAGAGACCTAGACCCGTATCCAGTACTACAACACGGGACTGTATGTTCGTCAACAGAAACAGAACGGAGGGTAGATGCGGTTTATTTACACAGCAACACAGTCTAGTCAGGATAACGACTCGTCTGCCCTCTGTTCGAGTCCCTGGGATCAGGGTCCAGAGTAAGTCTGCGCTGCAGACTCGTTGAAGTAGAATTTATCATCCAAATCGAGGTAAGTGATCGCTGTTCTAATCTCCAGGAGCTGTTTTCGATCATAGGAAATGACTGCGGAGAAATTATCTACGTATAAAGTTAAGATCAGTGTAAAAAAAACAAAAACACAACAGCAGAATTAGTCATGTTTTTTGTTTTTTTTACGAACTCATTGTTCTGTGGCGCCATCTTCTTCTATGGTATAAAGGTGGATAATAAACATGAAGTAATGCAGGGCAAAACAAATCATATATATATATATATATATATATATATATATATATATATATATATATATATATATACAGTACCAGTTAAAAGTTTGGACACACCTTCTCATTCAAGGGGTTTTCTTTATTCTTACAAATAGAATAATAGTGAAGACATTAAAACTATGAAATAACACATATGGAATCATGTAGTAACCAAAAAAGTGTTAATAGACAAATCAAATATTTAATATTTGAGTTTCTTCAAAGTAGCCTCCCTTTGCCTTGATGACTGCTTTGCACACTCATGGCAAACTTTTGTCTAGTACTGTATATATCCATAAACTACCAATAACTAAATT
The DNA here is from genome assembly GCF_045791955.1 of Oncorhynchus clarkii lewisi. Taxonomy (NCBI): domain Eukaryota; kingdom Metazoa; phylum Chordata; class Actinopteri; order Salmoniformes; family Salmonidae; genus Oncorhynchus; species Oncorhynchus clarkii. Next base: position 4,249,851 of record NC_092166.1, on the reverse strand, counting down.
TAAATTGAACTAAATCAGCTTTTCTAACACCATTCTACTCAGGTCCGGTTCAGAAGGATCCTGTGACGGCGGGGCAGTTTCTGGGGACAGAAGTCATTGCAGTGCTTCTGTCGTGAAGTCTTGGAGGCCCCCCAAAACAACTTCTCGGCTGCAGATATGATGTCCGACCTCTTGGACACTTGTGGCTATAAACGCTACAAAAATCCACCCTCTTTACAATAAGTGAATGCAGATCGCTTGATTGACGTATAACATTTGCAACTGGTTGTGATGCATCTTCTTCTTCAACACTGTGGCCTCTGACCCCTTCAACTCCCCGAACCGCCTCCACATAGTAGAATTGCTTTACAGCCCTGATCCTTGACCCTTCAATTTATTTCACCCTAACAGGGCACTCGGGGAATTCGGCAATATGATCCTCGCCACAGTTGCAACATTTTACATTCACAGACTCTTCACTAATATATTCCTTCGGTCTGAAAACTTTTTACACTTTTCTGCATCGGGTTTTGCACGAACGCTCTTAACAGCGTATCTTTATATATCCCAAACTTTACATAGAAAATAATGTAAATACTCATCAGACATCACTAATACAGATAAAGTTTGCTATTTTTTTCCCCTCATTCTCCGTTACGGGTCAAGAGACGTGCTTTAACTAGTCCTGGAATGTTTTATCCTAAGATATTGATTACCAATTTCCACCCGGGACGACAGAGATAACCCTTTTTACCGGTGTACTGCTCCGAAAATCAAAGCTGTCCACTTCATGTGTCGATAATTTTACAAGTTACAAATCACGCTCTTTTTGCTTACATAAACACAATATCAACACCATACCACTCCTGGTTACTAGATCACCTTTATTTAACCAGGTAGGCCAGTTCACCTTTATTTAACCAGGTAGGCCAGATCACCTTTATTTAACCAGGTAGGCCAGTTCACCTTTATTTAACCAGGTAGGCCAGTTCACCTTTATTTAACCAGGTAGGCCAGTTCACCTTTATTTAACCAGGTAGACCAGATCACCTTTATTTAACCAGGTAGGCCAGATCACCTTTATTTAACCAGGTAGGCCAGATCACCTTTATTTAATCAGGTAGGCCAGATCACCTTTATTTAACCAGGTAGGCCAGATCACCTTTATTTAACCAGGTAGGCCAGATCACCTTTATTTAACCAGGTAGGCCAGATCACCTTTATTTAACCAGGTAGGCCAGATCACCTTTATTTAACCAGGTAGGCCAGTTCACCTTTATTTAACCAGGTAGGCCAGATCACCTTTATTTAACCAGGTAGGCCAGTTCACCTTTATTTAACCAGGTAGGCCAGTTCACCTTTATTTAACCAGGTAGGCCAGATCACCTTTATTTAACCAGGTAGGCCAGATCACCTTTATTTAACCAGGTAGGCCAGATCACCTTTATTTAACCAGGGAGGCCAGATCACCTTTATTTAACCAGGTAGGCCAGATCACCTTTATTTAACCAGGTAGGCCAGTTCACCTTTATTTAACCAGGTAGGCCAGTTCACCTTTATTTAACCAGGTAGGCCAGTTCACCTTTATTTAACCAGGTAGGCCAGATCACCTTTATTTAACCAGGGAGGCCAGATCACCTTTATTTAACCAGGTAGGCCAGATCACCTTTATTTAACCAGGTAGGCCAGATCACCTTTATTTAACCAGACAGGCCAGTTCACCTTTATTTAACCAGGTAGGCCAGATCACCTTTATTTAACCAGGTAGGCCAGTTCACCTTTATTTAACCAGGTAGGCCAGATCGCCTTTATTTAACCAGGTAGGCCAGTTCACCTTTATTTAACCAGGTAGGCCAGATCACCTTTATTTAACCAGGTAGGCCAGATCACCTTTATTTAAACCAGGTAGGCCAGTTCACCTTTATTTAACCAGGTAGGCCAGATCACCTTTATTTAACCAGGTAGGCCAGTTCACCTTTATTTAACCAGGTAGGCCAGTTCACCTTTATTTAACCAGGTAGGCCAGATCACCTTTATTTAACCAGGTAGGCCAGTTCACCTTTATTTAACCAGGTAGGCCAGATCACCTTTATTTAATCAGGTAGGCCAGATCACCTTTATTTAACCAGGTAGGCCAGATCACCTTTATTTAACCAGGTAGGCCAGATCACCTTTATTTAACCAGGTAGGCCAGATCACCTTTATTTAACCAGGTAGGCCAGATCACCTTTATTTAACCAGGTAGGCCAGTTCACCTTTATTTAACCAGGTAGGCCAGATCACCTTTATTTAACCAGGTAGGCCAGTTCACCTTTATTTAACCAGGTAGGCCAGTTCACCTTTATTTAACCAGGTAGGCCAGATCACCTTTATTTAACCAGGTAGGCCAGATCACCTTTATTTAACCAGGTAGGCCAGATCACCTTTATTTAACCAGGGAGGCCAGATCACCTTTATTTAACCAGGTAGGCCAGATCACCTTTATTTAACCAGGTAGGCCAGTTCACCTTTATTTAACCAGGTAGGCCAGTTCACCTTTATTTAACCAGGTAGGCCAGTTCACCTTTATTTAACCAGGTAGGCCAGATCACCTTTATTTAACCAGGGAGGCCAGATCACCTTTATTTAACCAGGTAGGCCAGATCACCTTTATTTAACCAGGTAGGCCAGATCACCTTTATTTAACCAGACAGGCCAGTTCACCTTTATTTAACCAGGTAGGCCAGATCACCTTTATTTAACCAGGTAGGCCAGTTCACCTTTATTTAACCAGGTAGGCCAGATCGCCTTTATTTAACCAGGTAGGCCAGTTCACCTTTATTTAACCAGGTAGGCCAGATCACCTTTATTTAACCAGGTAGGCCAGATCACCTTTATTTAAACCAGGTAGGCCAGTTCACCTTTATTTAACCAGGTAGGCCAGATCACCTTTATTTAACCAGGTAGGCCAGTTCACCTTTATTTAACCAGGTAGGCCAGTTCACCTTTATTTAACCAGGTAGGCCAGATCACCTTTATTTAACCAGGTAGGCCAGTTCACCTTTATTTAACCAGGTAGGCCAGATCACCTTTATTTAACCAGGTAGGCCAGTTCACCTTTATTTAACCAGGTAGGCCAGATCACCTTTATTTAACCAGGTAGGCCAGTTCACCTTTATTTAACCAGGTAGGCCAGATCACCTTTATTTACCCAGGTAGGCCAGATCACCTTTATTTAACCAGGTAGGCCAGTTCACCTTTATTTAACCAGGTAGGCCAGATCACCTTTATTTAACCAGGTAGGCCAGATCACCTTTATTTAACCAGGTAGGCCAGATCACCTTTATTTAACCAGGTAGGCCAGATCACTTTTATTTAACCAGGTAGGCCAGATCACCTTTATTTAACCAGGTAGGCCAGATCACCTTTATTTAACCAGGTAGGCCAGATCACCTTTATTTAACCAGGTAGGCCAGTTCACCTTTATTTAACCAGGTAGGCCAGTTCACCTTTATTTAACCAGGTAGGCCAGATCACCTTTATTTACCCAGGTAGGCCAGATCACCTTTATTTAACCAGGTAGGCCAGTTCACCTTTATTTAACCAGGTAGGCCAGATCACCTTTATTTAACCAGGTAGGCCAGATCACCTTTATTTAACCAGGTAGGCCAGATCACCTTTATTTAACCAGGTAGGCCAGATCACTTTTATTTAACCAGGTAGGCCAGATCACCTTTATTTAACCAGGTAGGCCAGATCACCTTTATTTAACCAGGTAGGCCAGATCACCTTTATTTAACCAGGTAGGCCAGTTCACCTTTATTTAACCAGGTAGGCCAGTTCACCTTTATTTAACCAGGTAGGCCAGTTGAGAACAAGTTCTCATTTACAACTGTGACCTCTGGCCAAGATAAAGCAAAGTAGTTTGACACAGAGTTACACATGGAGTAAACAAAACATACAGTCAATAATACAATAGAAAAAGTTTATATACAGTGTGTGCAAATGAAGAAAGAAGGTAAGGCAGTAAATAGGCCAATAGTGGCAAAGTAATTACAATTTAGCAAATTAACACTCGAGTGATAGATGTGCAGATGATGCTGTGCAAGTAGAAATACTGTTGTGCAAAAGAGCAGAAAAGTAAATAAAACAGTATGGGGATGAGGTAGGTAGATTGGGTGGGCTATTTACAGATAGGCTATGTACAGCTGCAGCGATCGGTTAGCTGTTCAGATGCTTAAACCTCAGGCCCTGGCAGCCCCATCTTGGTATTTATGGGAGTAAATCGGGGAGCCCAAGTCACATTGTATCCTAAACAAGAAGATACTTGAAAGTTTACCATTTGGTTTTTTATCCTTTCTGGCGGTGGGTTTGTGATCGGCTACGAAAAGCCAACTGACATTTACTCCTGGAGGTGCTGACCTGTTGCACCCTCGACAACTACTGTGATTATTATTATTTGACCATCCTGGTCATTTATGAACATTTGAACATCTTGGCCATGTTCTGTTATAATCTCCACCCGGCACAGCCAGAAGAGGACTGGCCACCCCACATAGCCTGGTTCCTCTCTAGGTTTCTTCCTAGGTTCTGGCCTTTCTAGGGAGTTTTTTCCTAGCCACCGTGCTTCTACACCTGCATTGCTTGCTGTTTGGGTTTTTATGCTGGGTTTCTGTACAGCACTTTGAGATATCAGCTGATGTAAGAAGGGCTTTATGAATAAGTGTTATTTGGTTATTGGCCTTTCTGAGAGTGGGTTATTGGGTGACTTACATAATTATCTAAATTAGGTCATATTAGGGTAAAATCCATTGCTATAGTATAGTAGACTAAAGGCTGCCTGTCCTGCTGTAATTCATCTCCAGTCCTATAGATGGCAGCAACACTAGAGTCACCCACTCTGAGCGCCGACGACCACAACAAGAGGAGGAAGAGGAAGAAAGACAAGGCAAGGCTCCTGTCGTTGGGATTTTACTAGACGGGATACAGTTTATGTCAAAAAATTTCATAACAGGTTAGGAGAATATACCCAGTAGTTTAGGATAATTAACGTACCGGGTTAGGAGAATTAGGTTAATGTTATGAAAAAGGGTTACGGGTAGCTAAAATAGATTTTTTAAATTATTTTATTTTTAACTTTTGACGTTAATTTGACATAAAGTGTATACTATCTAGCAGTGACCCGCGCGTCGTCGACTGCAGCCTTGCGTGACAACACCAGAAAAAGGGGATTCGTGAAACGCGTAATGCTGTTTATTCTGTCTCTCGACAATTTGTTATTCTCGAAGGGGGGGGAAATCGTATATTTTCACGTTTAATCGACACGTCGAACAATGTGAAATGTTCTATTTTGTGTTGTAAAGTGGATAAAAGTTAAGGAAAACCTTGAAATGGAGGCTTGCTGAGCAAAATGGCTGGGCGCACTGAAATGTGAAACATTTGTAAGGTTAAACAGTATCAGCAGAAATAACTGGCACGCAAGGGCGCAGAAATACCTTCTTTTTCCACCTCTGGATGTGAAACATCACTGTAAGCCATTTGTTAGTGGCATAATTTCTATTTTATGAATTAGATGTTTTTTGTCGATACCTGCATTTATCGATATAACTTCGTCGTGTATTTTTCCATCGGATTTCTGCTTGACCGCATTCTGTTATTGTCTCGACGCTCAGCTGTGGATTAAAACACCAGGAAACAACAGCCCACCGAGTCAGGAGTTTTCTATTTGATGTGACTATATTGTTGTTGTTTTTCGACAGACACTGATGAGATTGTCTGCGGATGTGCGAACTAATCGATATTAATTAGAAACACTGCTATTGTTGACTTTCAGACACAGCAGCTGGGGGTTTTTAACTCTGGAAACGACACCTGTCCCAGTTATTGTAAAAAAAACAATCAGACACCTTTTTAATTGACCCTTTCAACACTTGACTCTTTTTTTCAACAGATAAATATCCCTAAATAAACCTGCAATCATGGGTGAATTCCTGAAATACATTGACTATGATCACAAGACCAGTTTCCTGAAGATGTTGAACCAGCAGAGGATGGAAGGGGACCACTGTGACGTTGTGGTTGTGGTGGAAAACGTTGAGTTCAGAGCTCACCGCTGTGTCCTGGCCGCCTGCAGCATCTACTTCAAGAAGCTGTTTAAAAAACAGAACGATGTGGACAACTCCATCGTGGAGCTCGACTTCATCCGTTCAGACATCTTCGAGGAGGTCCTCAATTACATGTACACCGCCAGGCTCGCCGTCCGCAAAAAGGACATCAACCTCATGATGTCATCCGGACAGGTCCTGGGGATCACGTTCCTCGACAACCTGTGTTCGCAGAAACGTGAGCCCAACATGAAGCCGAGTCGTGAGAACCAGGCGCCAGGGGACGGTATGAGAGCCCAGGACGCCATCCTCAAAGAGCTGGCCATGGAGGAGGTGAGAAAGAACAGCTTCTACGATGGAGGGATGGAGGCCATGGGCTCTGGAGGGCCTCACGGGGTCCCTCCTCACTTTGGCGGGAACATGTCTAAAGACCCCCACAGCGCCCACGGCTGGACCTCCTCGTCCTCCTCCTCCAGCGATATGAAGCTTGACTACCTGCTGTACGGCCACCGCTCTGACGGCATCCACCCGGGAATGAAACCAGGCGGAGACGGCCCCAAGAAAGACAAGTCCCACCTGGCCCACCGTCCGTTCGCTTGCGAGGTGTGCCCCAAAACCTTTACCACCCAGGCCCACCTCAAAGAGCACCTGAAGATCCACACGGGCTTTAAACCGCACCGCTGCCTGGTCTGTGGCAAGGCGTTCATACGAGGGCCCGACTTAAAGCGGCACGAGAGGGTCCACAGCAACGAGAGACCCTTCGGATGCCAGATGTGTGAAAAGGCCTTCAAGCACAAGTCCCACCTGCGAGACCACGAGCGGCAGCACCGAGGGGAGAGGCCCTTCAACTGCGGCTCCTGTGAAAAGGCGTTCATCAAAGCGTCCGACCTGAAGCGCCACTGGAACACGATGCACAGCCAGCGCAGAACGCTGTCCCCCGCCGCCGCCGCCCCGGGCAGCATCCAGGGAGACGCCGACACGCAGAGCCAGAGGGACTGGAAGCTAGAGGCTGGGCCACACTCGTAAGGACAGACTGTTACACACACACACACCAAGCATACATAGTGACACACACACACCAAGCATACATAGTGACACACACACACCAAGCATACATAGTGACACACACACACACCAAGCATACATAGTGACAGACACACACACACACCAAGCATACATAGTGACAGACACACACACACACACCAAGCATACATAGTGACAGACACACACACACACCAAGCATACATAGTGACAGACACACACACCAAGCATACATAGTGACAGACACACACACCAAGCATACATAGTGACAGACACACACACACACACCAAGCATACATAGTGACAGACACACACACACACACACCAAGCATACATAGTGACAGACACACACACACACACCAAGCATACATAGTGACAGACACACACACACACACACCAAGCATACATAGTGACAGACACACACACACACACACCAAGCATACATAGTGACAGACACACACACACCAAGCATACATAGTGACAGACACACACACACACACCAAGCATTACATAGTGACAGACACACACACACACACCAAGCATACATAGTGACAGACACACATATATATATACACACACACACCAAGCATACATAGTGACAGACACACATATATATATATATACACACACACACACCAAGCATTACATAGTGACAGACACACATGAATACACGGCCTGTGATATGTATTGATGTGTGATATCCCGATGAGAAGACGAAGGGATCGTAACTTGTCTGTTACTGGCATGACCCAATGGACTCTAATCTGATCCTGTTGAATCGTTGAACTACGTATGTTTTTCATTTATCCCCCCCAAAAAAAATAATGTAAAAAAAAAATAATAAGAATAATAATAATCATGTAAAACTTGACTTGTCTATGTACTTCTACGACCAGTATATTTTTCACAGGGAAAAACATTGTTACTATTTAGACAGATAGGGGGAGGGGGGTTCTTCTCTATAATAATAATTATTATAACTTTATTACACTTTATCTGTAACATTTTTAAGTGTTTTTGTTTAACCTTCCTGGATTTTAAGAGAGAGAGAAGAAGAAGAGAGAGAGAAATGATTCTCTGCATAAAATGTGTTGTTCTGTATATTCTCCTACGTGTAGATTGTTTTTTTTTTTTAAATGGATGTTTAGTTGTGCTGATTGATTGATATTTACACTGTACAAGGTAACCAGAGTCACCATTCTTCATTTTGATACAGGTTAAACCAAAGTCTTGGGCCTTTTGTTGTTGTTGATGTTGTTGATGATGATGATGATAGACAGCAAGGCTCCCAAGTCAATTCTGGAAGTTAAAAGTTAAAAATCCAACCTTTTGATTTGACAAGCAATGTGAACGGGCTGTTCATTGGCTGTTCACGCCTTAGCAGCATGAATTCCGACTAGGTTTTACTGTTATACAGTATCACTAGCCCATCATCAAGATGCCATCGGAGAGAGAGAGAGAGAGACACCACGTCTGTATATACTGTAGTGTGACTAGTTGCATAAATCTAAAACATTTCGAACACAACACCGTATATGCACATTTATCGTTCTCTTACACACTGAAAATAAAACCATATTTGATGAGTTGATTTTTCTGATTGTCAACATCTGATTTCTTTTGTTTATGAATTCAGTACATGTACTTAATATACATGTCTGTAGCAGTCCATGGGGCAGGTGCTCTGGTCAATGTAAAGTTACGATAATATCAGTTCAGGGAGAATTTAATGTGTCCCAAATGGCACCATTTTCGCTATGTAGTGCACTACTTTAGACCAGGGGTCCATAGAGCTCTAGACAAAAGTAGTGCACTATACAGGGAATAGGGTGCCATTTGGGAAGCGGACAGGCTACAGTGTTTATTTATCCTAAACCCAGAACAGTGCGTCCAACGTGTGAGGGAAGAGGGTTTCGTGACATCCAGAGGCCTATTTTCAATTCTCTTCTCACGGAAGCAACGCATGTCATGCTAGCTAATGACGCCCCCTCAACGATATAAACTCTCTGGATTGGATGATATTTCCTCACCAATCCAATGCTTTTAAATCCTTGTGGGGGAGTGAATGAGTGTATATTTAGGGGAAGGGGGGGATTAATGCCCTGGTAAAACCACATGGAAAGAGGTATCATTATCCTATGAACATTTTACACCAACAAAGCAATGTACTACTATTAATTTCACTGAACCACAGTTCAGAAACGGACATTTCAGTCCTATTAGAAGATTTTTATAAAATGGTAAAATAGATATCAGTTCAGCCAATCAGTGATGTGAAAGCGTCATTAATTTCTTCAGTCGTCTTCAGATCAGTGATCTGCTAATCTCAAGGAAGAACGCGCTTCAGCTCCTAAACCCCCCCCCAAATCAACCCTTTACGGTCCTTTATGTGAAGCAGAAATACGGGATATCCGTAAACAACCGAGCGCAGATTCCACCTATCAGATGACAAGATAGAGGTACCCACCTTGTTGTTTATACTCGTTCAATTGAATCCGATCCAAGTTTCTGGAGTTATGAGTTGATAACGTCAAGACAGGAAGGCAGGATGCATGTCGGAACAAGTTCCCTACTTTACCTTCAACACTAGATGGTGTTCTGCACGCAGCTATACACTTCTATTGGCCAATACAGATACTTTCAGAAACTATTCACACTAATTAGGGATTGAATTGTTGTTGTTGTTTTTTTTGTGTCAACGATCGGCACAAAATAAATCTGTAAATGTCAACGTGAAAGAAAAATTATAACCTTTTTTTTTTTTTTAAATGACTGAAAAATACAACGTTGATATATTTTGATTACGTAAGTAAATATTCAACCCTCTGAGTCAATACATGTTAGAATCACCTTTGGCAGCGATTACAGCTGTGTCTTTCTTTAACAAACCTGGATTGTACAATATTTGCACGTTATTCTTCTTAATATTCTTCAAGCTCTATCAAATTGGTTGTTGATCATTGCTAGACAGCCAATTTCCAAGTCCTGCCATAGATTTTCAAGTCAATTTAAGTCAAAACTGTAACTAGGTCACTCAGGAACATTCAACGTTGTCTTGGTGAGCAACTCCAGTGTAGATTTGTCCTTGTGTTTTAGGTTATTGTCCTGCTGAAAGGGTAAATTCGTCTCCCTGTGTCTGTTGGAAAGCAGACTGAACCAGGTTTTCCTCTTAACTCTATTCCGTAACATCCCATCATGCTTAGGGTCATGTATAAAAATGTCCAGTTGCCCATTATTTTGTCTACCATGGCTAGAAGGAGATATCTTCTCAAAGGAGAATAGGGGGTTTAAAGTGTGCGTGTCTGTGTGTCTGTGTGTGTCTGTGTGTGTGTGTGTGTGTGTGTGTGTGTGTCTGTGCGTGTGTCTGTGTGTGTGTGTGTGTGTGTGTGTGTGTCTCAGTCACCAGATCTCAACCCAATTGAACACTTACGGGAGATTCTGGAGCTGGGTACATTGAATCTGTTCTGGTGGTGACCCAACACCCTATCAAGACACCTGTAGAATCTATACCGAGGTGTGTTGAATCTGTTCTGGTGGTGACCCAACACCCTATCAAGACACTTGATGTTGGCGTTTCCTTCTAATGTAGATAACTAAGATTCAAGGTTAGCACTGATATTGGGAAGGGTTCGGGAAGTAGTTCATTGGAAGTCAGTAAGGATTCTATTCTCAAAATGTTTCCCATTGTGAGGCAGAGGAATTCAGCTCATCCAACCAGTCTCTGGATACCAAGAAAAGCCCAGAGCCAGCAATCACACACACACACACACACACACACACACACACACACACACACACACACACACACACACACACACACACACACACACACACACACACACACACACACACGGATGCACACATAGGACACACACACACACACACGGATGTACACATAGGACACACACACACGGATGCACACATAGGACACACACACACGCATACACTTACACACGCAGAGCCTGCAATCAACCACCCACACAAATGCGGCTGTACAAACACATCTCAAAATACACTTCCTTTGCACAACTGTGATAAAAACACATACGTTCTGTGTTCAGCTAACACAGTATCTAGTATTACCTAGTTGTATTACTCTGTCTCATTAAAACAGGAGGCCAGATCACAGTACTGCCCAACAGGAAACTATCTCACTAATTAGTCCCTCGTGCTTCAGTCAGTTCCTCTATGTAATATTCATTGTGTTAAAGCCAGTCCTCTATATAAGGTCCATTGTGTTAAAGCCAGTCCTCTATGTAAGGTCCATTGTGTTAAAGCCAGTCCTCTCTGTAAGGTCCATTGTGTTAAAGCCAGTCCTCTATGTAAGGTCCATTGTGTTAAAGCCAGTCCTCTATGTAAGGTCCATTGTGTTAAAGCCAGTCCTCTCTGTAAGGTCCATTGTGTTAAAGCCAGTCCTCTATGTAAGGTCCATTGTGTTAAAGCCAGTCCTCTATGTAAGGTCCATTGTGTTAAAGCCAGTCCTCTCTGTAAGGTCCATTGTGTTAAAGCCAGTCCTCTATGTAAGGTCCATTGTGTTAAAGCCAGTCCTCTCTGTAAGGTCCATTGTGTTAAAGCCAGTCCTCTATGTAAGGTCCATTGTGTTAAAGCCAGTCCTCTCTGTAAGGTCCATTGTGTTAAAGCCAGTCCTCTATGTAGGGTCCATTGTGTTAAAGCCAGTCCTCTATGTAAGGTCCATTGTGTTAAAGCCAGTCCTCTATGTAAGGTCCATTGTGTTAAAGCCAGTCCTCTATGTAAGGTCCATTGTGTTAAAGCCAGTCCTCTATGTAAGGTCCATTGTGTTAAAGCCAGTCCTCTATGTAAGGTCCATTGTGTTAAAGCCAGTCCTCTCTGTAAGGTCCATTGTGTTAAAGCCAGTCCTCTATGTAAGGTCCATTGTGTTAAAGCCAGTCCTCTATGTAAGGTCCATTGTGTTAAAGCCAGTCCTCTATGTAAGGTCCATTGTGTTAAAGCCAGTCCTCTATGTAAGGTCCATTGTGTTAAAGCCAGTCCTCTCTGTAAGGTCCATTGTGTTAAAGCCAGTCCTCTATATAAGGTCCATTGTGTTAAAGCCAGTCCTCTATGTAAGGTCCATTGTGTTAAAGCCAGTCCTCTATGTAAGGTCCATTGTGTTAAAGCCAGTCCTCTCTGTAAGGTCCATTGTGTTAAAGCCAGTCCTCTATGTAAGGTCCATTGTGTTAAAGCCAGTCCTCTCTGTAAGGTCCATTGTGTTAAAGCCAGTCCTCTATGTAAGGTCCATTGTGTTAAAGCCAGTCCTCTATGTAAGGTCCATTGTGTTAAAGCCAGTCCTCTATGTAAGGTCCATTGTGTTAAAGCCAGTCCTCTCTGTAAGGTCCATTGTGTTAAAGCCAGTCCTCTATGTAAGGTCCATTGTGTTAAAGCCAGTCCTCTCTGTAAGGTCCATTGTGTTAAAGCCAGTCCTCTATGTAGGGTCCATTGTGTTAAAGCCAGTCCTCTATGTAAGGTCCATTGTGTTAAAGCCAGTCCTCTATGTAAGGTCCATTGTGTTAAAGCCAGTCCTCTATGTAAGGTCCATTGTGTTAAAGCCAGTCCTCTCTGTAAGGTCCATTGTGTTAAAGCCAGTCCTCTATGTAAGGTCCATTGTGTTAAAGCCAGTCCTCTATGTAAGGTCCATTGTGTTAAAGCCAGTCCTCTATGTAAGGTCCATTGTGTTAAAGCCAGTCCTCTCTGTAAGGTCCATTGTGTTAAAGCCAGTCCTCTATGTAAGGTCCATTGTGTTAAAGCCAGTCCTCTATGTAAGGTCCATTGTGTTAAAGCCAGTCCTCTATGTAAGGTCCATTGTGTTAAAGCCAGTCCTCTCTGTAAGGTCCATTGTGTTAAAGCCAGTCCTCTATGTAAGGTCCATTGTGTTAAAGCCAGTCCTCTATGTAAGGTCCATTGTGTTAAAGCCAGTCCTCTATGTAAGGTCCATTGTGTTAAAGCCAGTCCTCTATGTAAGGTCCATTGTGTTAAAGCCAGTCCTCTATTGTGTTAAAGCCAGTCCTCTATTGTGTTAAAGCCAGTCCTCTATGTAAGGTCCATTGTGTTAAAGCCAGTCCTCTCTGTAAGGTCCATTGTGTTAAAGTAATGTTGGTGGCAGGGAAGTCAGGAAAAGGAACTTGGTATAAACGTTTAATTATTCCTCATAAACCTAAAAAAAAAAATATATATACAAAAATATAATGATTAAAAAAAAGGTAAAACACATGCCAATAAAACAATCTCCGACAAGGAGGGGAAACAAACAGCATGGGATCGATGGGGTTGGAACCAGGTGTGAAGGAAGACGAGACTAAACCAATGGAAGATGAAAAAAATGGATCAGCGATTGGCTAGAAGGTCGGTGACGTCGACCGTCGAACAAGGAGAGGGACCGACTTCGATAGAAGTCGTGTCAGTTAAAACCAATCCTTCATGTGATGTCCTTCTGTCCTCTATGTAAGGTCCTCCCAGGTGGCACCCTCTTCCCTACATAGTGCACTACCCCTGTTTTAGCCTAGTCCACCGAGGCTACATTTCTATGGGCCCTGGTCAAAGTAAGGCACTATACAGAGAAAAGGGTTTTGGACTCAGCCCTTAACTGCTAACAGAACAGAGAGAGAAATAGTTTGATATAATCTGATCATTTGAAATGGTTGTATGGAAACATGATGTCAACTTCTAATGGAACAGACGGCCCTCTCCTCCCCTCTACCCTCCTCTCTCTCCTTCTCTCCACCCTCCTCTCTCTCCTTCCCTCTACCCTCCTCTCTCTCCTTCCCTCCTCTCTCTCCTTCCCTCTACCCTCCTCTCTCTCCACCCTCCTCTCTCTCCTTCCCTCTACCCTCCTCTCTCCTTCCCTCCTCTCTCTCCTTCTCTCCTCTCTCTCCTTCCCTCTACCCTCCTTCCATTTCCCCCTCTCTCTCATTCCCTCTCTCCTTCCCTCTTCCCTCCTCTCTCTCCTTCCCTCCTCTCTCTCCTTCTCTCCTCTCTCTCCTTCCCTCTACCCTCCTCTCTCTCCTTCACACTACCCTCCTCTCTCTCCTTCCCTCTTCCCTCCTCTCTCTCCTTCTCTCCTTCCCTCTCCTTCCCTCTCCTTCCCTCTACCCTCATCTCTCTCCTTCCCTCTCTCCTTCCCTCTTCCCTCCTCTCTCTCCTTCCCTCCTCTCTCTCCTTCCCACTACCCACTACCCTCCTCTCTCTCCTCCTCTCTCCTTCTCTCTACCCTCCTCTCTCTCCTTCCCTCCACCCTCCTCTCTCTCCTCCTCTCTCCTTCTCTCTACCCTCCTCTCTCTCATTCCCTCCACCCTCCTCTCTCTCCCCCTCTCTCCTTCCCTCCACCCTCCTTTCTCTCCTTCCCTCCACCCTCCTCTCTCTCCTTCCCTCCAGCCTCCTCTCTCCTTCCCTCCACCCTCCTCTCTCTCCTTCTCTCTACCCTCCTCTCTCTCCTTCCCTCCACCCTCCTCTCTCTCCTCCTCTCTCCTTCCCTCCACCCTCCTCTCTCTCCTTCCCTCCACCCTCCTCTCTCTCCTTCCCTCCACCCTCCTCTCTCTCCTCCTCTCTCCTTTTCTCTACCCTCCTCTCTCTCCTTCCCTCCTCTCTCTCCTCTCTCTCCTTCCCTCCACCCTCCTCTCTCTCCTTCCCTCTACCCTCCTCTCTCTCCTTCCCTCTTCCCTCCTCTCTCTCCTTCCCTCTACCCTCCTCTCTCTCCTTCCCTCTACCCTCCTCTCTCTCCTTCCCTCTTCCCTCCTCTCTCTCCTTCTCTCCTCTCTCCTTCCCTCCACCCTCCTCTCTCCTTCCCTCTTCCCTCCTCTCTCTCCTTCCATCCTCCCTCTCCTTCCCTCTACCCTCCTCTCTCCTTCCCCCTACCCTCCTCTCTGCCTAGCTCCCTGGTGTTAGTGGAAGCCCAGGGTCGTTTCTCTGCATGTCTATGAAGTGTGTGTTCATACACAGTACCAGTCTAAAGTACTTTACTCATTCCAGGCTTGTTCTTCTTTTTATTTGACTCTTTTCTACATTCTAGAATCTAAAATATATTTGTTTAACACTTTTTTTGGTTACTACATAATTCCATATGTGTTATTTCATAGTTTTGATGTCTTCACAATTAGTCTACAATGTAGAAAATAGTTTAAATTAAGAAAAACCCTGGAATGAGTAGGTGTGTCCAAACAGGCCTTGCTACCCTGTGTGTGTGTGTGTGTGTGTGTGTGTGTGTGTGTGTGTGTGTGTGTGTGTGTGTGTGTGTGTGTGTGTGTGTGTGTGTGTGTGTGTGTGTGTGTGTGTGTGTGTGTGTGTGTGTGTGTGTGTGTGTGTGTGTGTGTGTGTGTGTGTTGGTGTGTGGCCATGTGTGTTGGGGAGTTCTATTGAGAGAGAGAGAGAGAGAGAGAGAGAGAGAGAGAGAGAGTGTGTGTGTGAGAATGTGTGAGAATGTGTGTGTGTGTGTGTGTGTTGAACACCCGGTTTCCATTACCCCGGCAGGCGCGCACACACACACAGGGTAACAAGGCCTACGAGCGTAGTTCCCTTCCTGGGCCAGACCACAAACCTCCTGTCTCCAGTCTCCGCCTTGCTCTGCCTCCCCAGAAAAATACCAGCATCTCATTAAAACACTATCGCTACATCTCAACACACAGCTCAGTATTCAAACCTGTTTAGAAGGTATTCAACCCTGTTTAGAAGGTATTCAACCCTGTTTAGAAGGTATTCATACCCTGTTTAGAAGGTATGCACACCCTGTTTAGAAGGTATTCAACCCTGTTTAGAATGTATTCATACCCTGTTTAGAAGGTATTCATACCCTGTATTCATGCCCTGTTTAGAAGGTATTCATACTCTGTTTAGAAGGTATTCATACCCTGTTTAGAAGGTATGCACACCCTGTTTAGAAGGTATTCAACCCTGTTTAGAATGTATTCATACCCTGTTTAGAAGGTATTCATACCCTGTATTCATGCCCTGTTTAGAAGGTATTCATACTCTGTTTAGAAGGTATTCATACCCTGTTTAGAAGGTATTCATACCCTGTTTAGAAGGTATTCATACCCTGTTTAGAAGGTATTCAAACCTGTTTAGAAGGTATTCATACCCTGTTTAGAAGGTGTTCATACCCTGTTTAGAAGGTATTCAAACCTGTTTAGAAGGTATTCAAACCTGTTTATAAGCTTGTACAGTGTCTTCAGATGGTGTTCATACCCTGTTTAGAAGGTATTCAAACCTGTTTAGAAGCTTGTACAGTGTCTTCAGACGGTATTCATACCCTGTTTAGAAGGTATTCATACCCTGTTTAGAAGGTATTCATACCCTGTTTAGAAGTTGTTGTTTACATGTTGTGGTGTTTCAGCCTGAATTCAACATGGTTGAAAATGACAAAGTGAAAACAAATGTATTGATAATGAAATACAGAAATATCTAATTTACATAAGTATTCACACCCCTGAGTCAATACATGCTAGAAACACCTTTGGCAGCAATTACAGCTGTGAGTCTTTCTGGGTAAGTTTCTAAGTGTGATTACAGCTGTGAGTCTTTCTGGGTAAGTCTCTAAGAGTGATTACAGCTGTGAGTCTTTCTGGGTAAGTCTCTAAGAGAGATTACAGCTGTGAGTCTTTCTGGGTAAGTCCCTAAGAGCTGTGAGTCTTTCTGGGTAAGTCTCTAAGAGCTGTGAGTCTTTCTGGTTAAGTCTCTAAGAGCGATTACAGCTGTGAGTCTTTCTGGGTAAGTCCCTAAGAGCTGTGACTCTTTCTGGGTAAGTCTCTAAGAGCTGTGAGTCTTTCCGGGTAAGTCTCTAAGAGCTGTGAGTCTTTTTGGGTAAGTTTCTAAGAGCTGTGAATCTTTCTGAATAAGTCTCTAAGAGCTTTGCAAACCTGGACTTCTCTCTCTTCTCCCCGACAGAGCCAACCTATCACCTGTCATCACGTCTCTCTCTTCCCCCTGACAGAGCCAACCTATCCCCTGTCATCACGTCTCTCTCTCTTCTCCCTGACAGAGCCAACCTATCCCCTGTCATCACGTCTCTCTCTTCCCCCTGACAGAGCCAACCTATCCTGTCATCACGTCTCTCTCTCTTCCCCCTGACAGAGCCAACCTGTCCCCTGTCAACACGTCTCTCTCTTCTCAGACTCTGGACTAGATGTGTTATTACTGCCTGGTCCCCCAGACCCTGGACTAGATGTGTAATTACTGTCTGGTCCTCCAGACCCTGGACTAGATGTGTTATTACTGCCTGGTCCTCCAGACTCTGGACTAACCTTGACGTTAGGGGTGACCTAAACCTAGGGGTGACCTAACCTTGACCCTAGGGGTGACCTAAACCTAGGGGTGACCTAACCTTGACCCTAGGGGTGACCTAACCCTAAGGGTGACCTAAACCTAGGGGTGACGTGGTCTGTACCCTGACTCCGTTATGTCTAGGGGTCCTAGTTACATGGTCTGTAACCTGACTTATTATGTCTAGGGGTCCTAGCTACATGGCCTGTAACCTGACTCATTATGTCTAGAGGTCCTAGTTACATGGTCTGTAACCTGACTGTCTAGGGGTCCTAGCTACATGGTCTGTAACCTGACTGTCTAGGGGTCCTAGCCACATGGTCTGTAACCTGACTGTCTAGGGGTTCTAGCTACATGGTCTGTAACCTGACTGTCTAGGGGTCCTAGCTACATGGTCTGTAACCTGACTGTCTAGGGGTCCTAGTTACATGGTCTGTAACATGACTCATTATGTCTAGGTCTCCTAGCTAGCTACATGGTCTGTAACCTGACTCATTATGTCTAGGGGTCCTAGCTACATGGTCTGTAACCTGACTGTCTAGGGGTCCTAGTTACATGGTCTGTAACATGACTCATTATGTCTAGGGGTCCTAGCTACATGTTCTGTAACCTGACTGTCTAGGGGCCTAGCTACATGGTCTGTAACCTGACTCATTATGTCTAGGGGTCCTAGCTACATGGTCTGTAACTTGACTGTCTAGGGGTCCTAGCTACATGGTCTGTAACCTGACTCATTATGTCTAGGGGTCTTAGCTACATTGTCTGTAACCTGACTCATTATGTCTAGGGGTCCTAGCTACATGGTCTGTAACCTGACTCATTATGTCTAGGGGTCCTAGCTACATGGTCTGTAACCTGACTGTCTAGGGGTCCTAGCTACATGGTCTGTAACCTGACTCATTATGTCTAGGGGTCCTCGCTACATGGTCTGTAACCTGACTCGTTATGTCTAACACTAACTGTCAACCCATATCATAAATATGTCCTAACACTGTCCTAACCCCATATCATAACACTATGTCCTAACACTGTCCTAACCCCATATCATAACACTATGACCTAACACTGTCCTAACCCCATATCATAACACTATGTCCTAACACTGTCCTAACCCCATATCATAACACTATGTCCTAACACTGTCCTAACCCCATATCATAACACTATGTCCTAGCACTATGTCCTAGCACTGTCCTAACCCCATATCATAACACTATGTCCTAACACTTTCCTAACACTGTCCTAACCCCATATCATGACACTATGTCCTAGCACTGTCCTAACCCCATATCATAACACTATGTCCTAGCACTATGTCCTAGCACTGTCCTAACCCCATATCATAACACTATGTCCTAACACTGTCCTAACCCCATATCATAACACTATGTCCTAGCACTATGTCCTAGCACTGTCCTAACCCCATATCATAACACTATGTCCTAACACTGTCCTAACACTGTCCTAACCCCATATCATGACACTATGTCCTAGCACTGTCCTAACCCCATATCATAACACTATGTCCTAGCACTATGTCCTAGCACTGTCCTAACCCCATATCATAACACTATGTCCTAACACTGTCCTAACCCCATATCATAACACTATGTCCTAACACTGTCATAGCTTTATGTCCTTTAAAAAAACATTGCGCATACCCAGAAATATTTGTTTGGGTGGAGGTGCTGACTAACGGCGAATAAACAATAAACTATCAAAAATAAAGAATGTCTCACACTCCATGTTTAAACTCACAGCAGTGGGATGTGTATTTACCAACGTTTCGGCATCACTGTGTCTTCTTCAGGATAATGTCATGAATACTTGAACCAGGTTATGTCGACAAACAATTAGTGCAATTAGTGCAACCTGATGACAATAGAGAGGGGTGTGTCATATAAATTAAGGTAATTAAAATGAATTAGTGAAACTGTTAAACAACATTAGCTTTATGGCACGTTAAATATATTGCGCAATTGTTATCATTTTGAAACATAATTTGAATTTTGTACATCATATTAGCATCAACATGCATTATTGTTTAAACTCAATTTCACATCATTTGTTCACATGTAATCTTTTGGTTCAACCTTTAATGTATAATGAGCATCATCAACAGGGGGAACATATTAGGTGTACGCTAATAAACTGTAGAAAGAATATATCAATTTATAAGACTTAAGATTTGTTCATAAGAAGGGCCTGAGATCAAAGTCAATATTCAGACCACT
This sequence comes from Oncorhynchus clarkii lewisi, assembly GCF_045791955.1. Lineage (NCBI taxonomy): Eukaryota > Metazoa > Chordata > Actinopteri > Salmoniformes > Salmonidae > Oncorhynchus > Oncorhynchus clarkii. The sequence continues at coordinate 4,230,248 of NC_092166.1, read as the reverse complement.
AGGGGTCAATGTTTTTAGACAGGATATCCAGTAAGCCTCCCTTTGTAGTCGTAGGATCTCCATGTTACCTCCTCTCCTTGGTAGGGGAACAAGCTCAACGCCTGTGTATTTGAGGGAGGAGATAGGATGGTTAGCTTCAACAAAGTGAGCTGCCTCCGGATAGTCAATGTTCTCACACCTGATTGAGCTGCGGTGTTCAGCTATGTGTTGTTTTAATTGTCTTTTCGTTTGTCCTAACACTATGTCCTAACACTGTCCTAACCCCATATCATAACACTATGTCCTAACACTGTCCTAACCCCATATCATAACACTATGTCCTTAAACTGTCCTAACCCCATATCATAACACTGTGTCCTAACACTGTCCTAACACTGTCCTAACCCCATATCATAACACTATGTCCTAACACTGTCCTAACCCCATATCATAACACTATGTCCTAACACTGCCCTAACACTGTGTCCTAACACTGTCCTAACCCCATATCATAACACTATGTCCTAACACTGTCCTAACCCCATATCATAACACTATGTCCTAACACTGTCCTAACCCCAAATCATAACACTATGTCCTAACACTGCCCTAACACTCTGTCCTAACACTGTCCTAACCCCATATCATAACACTATGTCCTAACACTGTCCTAACCCCATATCATAACACTATGTCCTAACACTGCCCTAACACTGTGTCCTAACACTGTCCTAACCCCATATCATAACACTATGTCCTAACACTGTCCTAACCCCATATCATAACACTATGTCCTAACACTGTCCTAACCCCAAATCATAACACTATGTCCTAACACTGCCCTAACACTCTGTCCTAACACTGTCCTAACCCCATATCATAACACTATGTCCTAACACTGTCCTAACCCCATATCATAACACCATGTCCTAACACTGTCCTAACCCCATATCATAACACTATGTCCTAACACTGTCCTAACACTATCCTAACCCCATATCATAACACTGTGTCCTAACACTGTCCTAACCCCATATCATAACACTATGTCCTAACACTGTCCTAACACTATGTCCTAACACTGTCCTAACCCCATATCATAACACTATGTCCTAACACTGTCCTAACACTGTCCTAACCCCATATCATAACACTATGTCCTAACACTGTCCTAACACTCTGTTCTAACACTGTCCTAACCCCATATCATAACACTATGTCCTAACACTGTCCTAACCCCATATCATAACACTGTCCTAACACTGTCCTAACCCCATATCATAACACTATGTCCTAGCACTATGTCCTAGCACTGTCCTAACCCCATATCATAACACTATGTCCTAACACTATGTCCTAACACTGTCCTAACCCCATATCATAACACTATGTCCTAACACTGTCCTAACCCCATATCATAACACTATGTCCTAACACTGTCCTAACACTATCCTAACCCCATATCATAACACTATGTCCTTAAACTGTCCTAACCCCATATCATAACACTGTGTCCTAACACTGTCCTAACCCCATATCATAACACTATGTCCTAACACTGTCCTAACCCCATATCATAACACTATGTCCTAACACTGCCCTAACACTCTGTCCTAACACTGTCCTAACCCCATATCATAACACTATGTCCTAACACTGTCCTAACCCCATATCATAACACTATGTCCTAACACTGTCCTAACCCCAAATCATAACACTATGTCCTAACACTGCCCTAACACTCTGTCCTAACACTGTCCTAACCCCATATCATAACACTATGTCCTAACACTGTCCTAACCCCATATCATAACACTATGTCCTAACACTGTCCTAACCCCATATCATAACACTATGTCCTAACACTGTCCTAACCCCATATCATAACACCATGTCCTAACACTGTCCTAACCCCATATCATAACACTATGTCCTAACACTGTCCTAACACTATCCTAACCCCATATCATAACACTGTGTCCTAACACTGTCCTAACCCCATATCATAACACTATGTCCTAACACTGTCCTAACCCCATATCATAACACTATGTCCTAACACTGTCCTAACACTGTCCTAACCCCATATCATAACACTATGTCCTAACACTGTCCTAACACTCTGTTCTAACACTGTCCTAACCCCATATCATAACACTATGTCCTAACCCCATATCATAACACTATGTCCTAACACTGTCCTAACCCCATATCATAACACTATGTCCTAGCACTATGTCCTAGCACTGTCCTAACCCCATATCATAACACTATGTCCTAACACTATGTCCTAACACTGTCCTAACCCCATATCATAACACTATGTCCTAACACTGTCCTAACCCCATATCATAACACTATGTCCTAACACTGTCCTAACACTATCCTAACCCCATATCATAACACTGTGTCCTAACACTGTCCTAACCCCATATCATAACACTATGTCCTAACACTGTCCTAACACTGTCCTAACCCCATATCATAACACCATGTCCTAACACTGTCCTAACCCCATATCATAACACTATGTCCTAACACTGTCATAACACTGTCCTAACCCCATATCGTAACACTATGTCCTAACACTGTCCTAACCCCATATCATAACACTATGTCCTAACACTGTCCTAACCCCATATCATAACACTATGTCCTAACACTGTCCTAACCCCATATCATAACACTATGTCCTTAAACTGTCCTAACCCCATATCATAACACTATGTCCTAACACTGTCCTAACCCCATATCATAACACTATGTTGTAACACTGTCCTAACCCCATATCATAACACTATGTCCTAACACTGTCCTAACACTGTCCTAACCCCATATCATAACATTATGTCTTAACACTGTCCTAACCCCATATCATAACACTATGTCCTAACACTGTCCTAACCCCATATCATAACACTATGTCCTAACACTGTCCTAACCCCATATCATAACACTATGTCCTAACACTGTCCTAACCCCATATCATAACATTATGTCCTAACACTATGTCCTAACACTATGTCCTAACACTGTCCTAACCCCATATCATAACACTATGTCCTAACACTGTCCTAACCCCATATCATAACACTATGTCCTAACACTGTCCTAACCCCATATCATAACACTATGTCCTAACACTGTCCTAACCCCATATCATAACACTATGTCCTAACACTGTCCTAACCCCATATCATAACATTATGTCCTAACACTATGTCCTAACACTGTCCTAACCCCATATCATAACACTATGTCCTAACACTGTCCTAACCCCATATCATAACACTATGTCCTAACACTGTCCTAACCCCATATCATAACACTATGTCCTAACACTGTCCTAACCCCATATCATAACATTATGTCCTAACACTATGTCCTAACACTGTCCTAACCCCATATCATAACACTATGTCCTAACACTGTCCTAACCCCATATCATAACACTATGTCCTAACACTGTCCTAACCCCATATCATAACACTATGTCCTAACACTGTCCTAACCCCATATCATAACACTATGTCCTAACCCCATATCATAACACTATGTCCTAACCCCATATCATAACACTATGTCCTAACACTAGGAACCTGCAAGTTAAGCATGTAGTTGGACGGTGTACACCATGTGTGTCCTGTTCATACGAATAACAAGACTTGAAACTTGAAATT